>NC_133651.1:290808814-290858814 GCF_009905375.1 Apium graveolens
GTTGGGGGGACTTTCGCTGACTGAATCCATTCGACCCCGGGAACCTTCGTAACCAAAGCGTCACGACAACATCCAAAGGTAACCTTTGGATTCTTAAGTGGGGGGGCAAGGAGGAGCACGTAGGAATGCCGACCACTACATAAGCCACTGGTGGCTGAGAGAAAGCGAGCAGCACCTTGTATAGGTTGGGCGGAGCTTGAAGAAGCGAGCCCCTATCAGAGAATGCCATTGCGCGCTAGCCTAGCTAGCTAACGTTTTTCAGCTGGCTGTTATGTTAGTTGTAGCGCGCCTTCCCCCCTTCTCTCACTTCGGAAAGATTTAGCAGTATTTTCTTATGATGACCTGGTCGAGAGAGTACGATACACCGGTGTAAAAGATTGAGTTGGAATTCACGTGACCTTCTATCCTGATCAGCGGATGTAGCAGAGGAAAGACTAGCTGTCCAAAGAAGCTATTAAGGAGGTAATTTCATTGCTTGGAATCAGCTGCTATAGAGGAAGGAACTTCACTCAATGCTGGTTTCGGACATCTCATTTTTCTCTTTCAACCCTAAGAAACATTAAGGCGAAATCAAACTTTCGATTCACTCGTGGGATCCGGTCGGTTCGGGGGTGACCACTATGTCTCCTCTCTTCTCAGCTTTGAAGCCACTCTTAGGCTATTGAGTGCACTACTGTGAGTTAAGTAGCACGAGAAAGTGGAAGAATGAAGTCTTTTCTAATACAAGAGGCCTATCGAATCAATATCAACTACAACGACCGACACAGAGTAAGAAAACCTTGCATCACACATAAGGTAGTTTACTAGATATCACTTACAGGTAAGTCCCCTTCAAGTCAATGCCTTCTTCGGCCCTCACCTTTATCTCGCCCTGAGGTCTACTCTTCTGGTAGTACGTGCTTGCCCTGTTCGCTCATCTGGTCGAGAATCTCGAATCTGTTTAGCCTTGCTATCATCTGCTGGTCATCCCTTTCATTCAATCTGATGGTAACTGGAATCTGAAAGAGGATGGGGCTATTAGGATAAAAATAGAGTCTAGCACATCTCTCCACGCCACGAATCTCTCTGTCTTGCTATTAGCCCTAGGCTTTAAAGTAGCAGTACCATTCGCAGGTATCTTTCTTTGAGTTCCCTCCTTTCTGGAGTTCACGACTTCTTTTATATGTCCGAATGTTGAGCCGATATACCTTCTTTACAGCCTCTCGGGGGGGATGGATGGTGGATCAAGAATAGGCCTTTCAGAAGGCATAGAAACTACATATGAGGAAGATGCAGATATAACAGATACGGAAGAGGAGCTCTACCCTGCGCCTGCGGGAGTTGATCGTAATCAGGTAAGGAGCTGTTAAGCCCTGGCTTATCTAAAGCAGTTGATCGTAATCAGGTAGCTCTGAAGACAGAGTTTGATCTTGCTCTTCTCTTTCTAAAGGTAGTTTCGGAGGCGAATCTCGTCTCGAGTCTAGGTCTCTTGTAGCTATGAGTTCCTGCAGCTAAAGTAGCTAAGGAGAAGATTGATCAGCAGTACCAGAAGAAGATGTCTTACCAGGAAGTGTTAGCGAGATTAGTAAATACATCGTTATTGCCCTGGCCTTTGGATTCTCCCTCTATGACCAAAACACTAAATGCTTTCTTGGATATCGCTCCACCTTGGTTTGATCGAGCTGGCGACAAGTTTCGCTCAAATGGACTTGAACAGCAGAAGGAGGAGACGCATTAGATGATCCAGAGAGAAATGCAAATGGAACCAACTCAGTCAATTTTGGCTTTGACACAGCCCCCACTCTTGGGTATTCGACCAGGTATAGGTATACTCGCTGCCCTCATAACCGCAGTGAATGATGCCACAATCATTAATCATTGCATTTTTTTTTTAAAGAGAAAAGATTTGGATTTGGAGGTCTGCAACCAAGTTTTTCAGACACATCTGAAATTGCGTTAAAATCACCCGCAACCATCCATGGACCTTGTATGTCTTAAGACAGTAATGGAAGTTTTTCCCAAAGAAGCCGTTGAATGGAGCACTTTGCATAAAGAACGGTAAGCCTTACCCGATCAGAATTAAGGAAGCCGATGTCGACTGCGATACACTGTTCAAACGCGCCGACAAGCACTACATGAACTTCATGATTCCAACAGAGCCATATTTTATCATCTGCCTCTTGGTTTGCCAATGAAAAGTTAAAACTAATTCTGTTGGAGAATTCCTGAATCTTATTAGCATGGTGAAGAGGTTCAAGAATAGCAATCAACGAGATATTATACATCTTTACAAGCTTGCCAACCCTCCTTCTTGATTTGATGTTGCCTATGCCTCTGATATTCCACAAGAGGTTATTAATCATGGCTAACAAAACAATGGAAGAAGTTTGAAAAGAACGAGCCAACGCTCTAGTAATCCTTCTGGAGCTCTTCAAGTTCGATTCTTGTACTTTTTGATTGAAGATGTATCTGGTTTCTCCTTGTAGGATTCAGATTCTATTTCTGGGTACAGTCAGCGTTCTTGAATATCGAAGCTGTAGATAACACTTGAGATAATTCCTTACAAATGGTAAAAAATGACTGAAAGGCAAAAAGGGGGTTGCTTCTCTCCTAGGTTCAGCGTCCGATAAGTATCCCTTGGTCTGAGCAGCTTGTTCCTTTGGAACGTTAGCATCATCTTTGTATTTCAGTCAAACAAGGGATATATTAGACTCCATGTTGTTTATGAGTTCATGATCAGGCTGAGAGATAATAGGCATAATAGCCTGAATACTCTAATTATCAACGTTGGAATTGTTAGCAGCCAGAGATGAGTCAATGGCATCTACTATTACCTGATGAGAAGAATCAACCCTCAACTCAGAATCATGAGAAGCAGTACTGCTTGAAGGATCGGCAGAAATCTGTATGTGCTGAGAAGTTTATTTATTAAAAAAGATTCCGCTCCGTCTGATTGTCCGCAGTATTGTTTGGAAGAGAATATGTATTATCAAAAGGATGATTGGACGGTGTTGCCCGTTGGCCTGTAGACTTGACGTGGGGGAGCTTTTCCTCTTTGTGACCTTGTGCAGATTTTTTCCTAGAGGCATTCGAGTTAGGAGCTGACGGCTGCTGGTTGGACTTCTCTTTGTTGGCTGCATCAGTTGCACTGGAGGTTTTCGAATGAAGTTTGCGGTTTTACTTTGCATGATCTTGTTTGGAACAAGACGTACAATACCTTAAGTCCTTCTCATAGACGATTTTATGCCATCTTCCTTCGTTTTGTCCCATGCCTAACCAGACCCTATTAGTATAGTAGGGTTTTCTTGAGAAGATCCACCTCAACGCATACTCTTGTGACACCGGGTCGAGAAAGCCTGGGGGCCGGACCCTCGATTAACAGCACTTCGCCTACTACGTTAGCAATATATCTAAGGTAGTAGTATTGAAAAAAACAGATCGGAAGATTCGGAAACCGAATCCACATAGGAACGATTGAAGGTTCAGCCCCCGATTTGAAGTCCGCAGACCATTTAACGAATCTGAAGAGATAATCTTTGATGCACGTTGCATCTTTCAACCAAAGCTTAATGTAATCCTCTGTAAATGTTGGAATATAGATCTCACGATTAGTAAAAAATTTTTACATTTTTGCCATGCAAATAAAAAATTTATTGTACTTTTTGTTTTGTTTACCGTTTTTATATAAAATAAAAACTCGAAGGAAAGATCAGAGAGCTTCCCATTCCGGAAATGCCAGAAAGCCTCCAGGGAGAAGAGGAATTTGATACTTCTGTCTCCCCTTCCAGTCATCAAGGAAGAACTCGAACAAGAGCTCAAAGGCATTCTTCTTTTTGTTGGTTCATAGTCCACACGGGGTTCTGGTCTTGTTTGTTACTTTATGTTCCGGAGTCAATTGATCCCTCGATCAAGTCCTAACTATAAATCTCTTAAGAGAAGAAGAGAAATCATTTTGATTCGAGGCGAAACCCTTCTCCGCCGTTACGGAGTTCTTCTGCTCTAATCTCCGAAATCGAAGGTCAGCTGACCGAGGAGTTAGTATTGATTCATGCAAAGATGCTCCTCTAAAGCTGGAATAAGGGATTGTCCACCTCACCGCCCCGAAGAGCAGTGGCTCTGTTGTTTTGCATGCCTACAGAGAGAGACTCAAAAAGTACCGACGCTCAATCGAAAGAAAGAGCAATCTACTAGATTCTTAACTCATGCCCCAGGAATCCCTAGACACAGGGGATACGAGCGAATCTTTTACTGGAGGAAAAGCTGGGGAAAAGCATAGAGCGTGCGGGCTCAGCTCTCGCCCTCCTCCCATCCGCGAAGCTGAGGCGGGAGAAAAAGCGTAACTCCCCGGTGTCATAGGTTACCCTTCTATCTTCTTCCCCCGTGACGCTCCCAAACCAATCGCTACCCTTTTCTTGCTTTCTTGTTGTCTTGACTTGTTATAGAACGGCTTTCTATCAGGTATAGTTGGTAGGATGAAGTGGGATGAAGCGTTAGTGGATATAGATATAGCAAGTGTGCCGGGGATGCGGCTCGGGCGTAGTGGGTGTGGACGCCTAGCATGAAACAGCCTTCTCTGGTAGCGGCACTATACCTTAGTATCTCTCTAGCTTCCAGTCTATATAAAACGTAGTTAGCAGAGGTAAGTCTGTCTGACGTTCCCTCGCGTCAAGGGCTATACTTTTGCATCGGCTCTCTCGTTAGGTAATTCCGAGGCGAAAGCAGCTCTCTCGGAAGTAAGTTTTCCCCGCCATCTTAGTGGGACTAGTCTAAGAAACTTTCACTTGAACTGCCAAGACTCGGTTTTTTGTGGTAACGCCCTTCTATAATTACGTTTAACGCCCCTTTATGACTCGGCGCCTCGGGTCGGTAGCCGGGCTCCGGGACATTACTACCACGGCTACTATCGACCCGAGCCCAAAGAAAGAATGAACGGACTAAAGCGAGGAGTTCATTGGCCGTACATAGTTAAGGAGGATGGGGGTCAACCTCTTTCATGACCCATGGCCGGTGTGTCACTTGGTTAGCATTTCTAGAAAAAAAGGAGTAGGGTTTGTTGGGAAAGAGACAGGGGAGTTGGCTGTAATTGATACACCTTTTTCGGAGGGACGATATGGATTTCTTCGAGACGGGTTAACCACTTTTAAACCGTGAGAGGGAGGTCATTCAGAACCCGCTGGCTCCAGAACGGGGGGCCAGCACCGACGGAAGTAGCCCACCCCGCTACCGATCAAAAAAAAGAGCGTGCGGCACTTCGAAGGGACATTCAAACTTTGATTCGTGAGCAACTTCACGAACATTGTGAAAAAGGGAAAGGACGGCTGCCCGTGCACTTTCCGGAAATGACAGAAATATACTCAAGTGCCGCGAGGGCGATAATGTCTTACGATCTGGAGATCCCCGCGGAGACGGATACGGAAACCCCCCGCGGATGAGCGGAGAATCTAAGGGGGGACCCTAATCTCCTAAGGCCACTAATTAGGGAATACCGGTAAAATGAGCCCGTCTGCCGCTTTGTTTCATAACAGAGCCATTTTTCCCGGCTGGCATAGAAGTATCTTGCGCGGGCGAAGGAGATGCGTTTCTGGTACTGGTGGTATTGGACAAGCTCTAAGGGAATAATCTCTTTATTATTTCTGCCTTTCTTTCCCATGACGACTAGGAACGAGCAAATCAAAAATTTCACTTCGAATTTCGGACCTCAACATCCTGCTGCTCATGGTGTTTCACGATTAGTATTGGAAATGAACGGAGAAGTGGTGGAACGTGCGGAACCACATATTGGATCACTCCAGTGCGGCACGAAGCCGCTGATGCCGAGTCGGCTCCTATGCCGCTAGCTATGCCCTGCTTGGTCCCCCGGCACGGTGGAGGTTCCGTAGCGCGTCATGAGCACCAGGCTAAGGGGCGGTTGAGCAACTCAAGCAAACCACCCTACCTTACTACAACATAGGGACAGAAGGGAGAAGGTTGTGAAGGTGGCCCCGTTATCCACATCTCCGGTCGGACGAATGGAGGGCCGACCGACCCGGGTTTTCACGAGCGTTGGCGGGTTCTGGAGTGCCTGTCAAGGGGCGCTAGCGCATACCCCGGGGTGATCATCACCACCTGCACCTCACATCTCGGCACAGTGGAACGTGTAACCCGCCTGCTGTTCCATTCAATTACATTTGTTCCTGTAATCCATAGCCTAACAGAACGCAGCAGCGAGGGACAACCCGCCTATACAGCCAGCGGGGAGGACGGCACTACTGGCAAAGGCCGTCTGGCGAAAACGCCGCAGGCGCGAAGCGTGGTAGGCCCGCGCCGGGGGAGCATAGGGAGGAAAGGGGGCCCGGATGGTGGAAGCGCCAGGGGAGGCCGGGTCATTTGACGAAAATGGAGGGCTTTTCCCTATTAGAGAAGGCCCTATGGAGTAAAGGGAAGTGCATGAATTCTTGGAAAAATAGGGGGCAAGCCTCTATAAAATAAAAAAATGTAAGACAAATTCTATGAATAGAGTCAACGGTACGACAGACAGCGCTGCCTACACGCGAATTAGTTTCCGAGATCGAGCAGTCTCAATTTCACTACAGGATTTGCGAATGAATGCTGGACTGGGCCACCTCGAATGGCGTGAGCCGCATGCGGGGAGACCCGCACGTACGGTTTTTAGGGGGATCTGGTCGAAAGACCGGCCGGCGCCCACCCGACTAGAGGGACTGAGAAATTAATAGAGTACAAAACTTATCTTCAAGCTTTACCTTATTCTGATCGTTTAGAGGGCGATCGCGGGGTCACTGAATGAAGTCCTCCGTTTCTTTCGGAGGTGCTGACCCGCAGTGAGGCAGAGATGACTAAGTGACATATAGAATATGGCGATGACAACAGCATGTCGTAGAAGGAGATAACAAGTGGAGCCAACGACCCACTAAGACTAATGTATCTACAACTACATCCCCGAGCGGCAGTCAAAGGGGAAGCGGCTGGGCGAGCAAAAAGTAGGCTGAAGTCACACTTTTGGCTTGCTACAGGCTGGGCTCGGGGACTGCAGTCAGCCGCTTCCCCTGTAGTCGGCAGCTCGTTCTTGACAGATCCGATCGGGTGTTCATAATCTGGAGTAAAAGGATTCGAACCTTTGCATGCCGGTACCAAAAACCGATGCCTTACCACTTGGCTATACTCCATACGGCCTGTTTTGGACGGCAGAATGGGGAGAGGGGGAAGGGAGAAGCAGGGCTCGAAGAAGAAGTCGAGCCGCGCAAAAGGGCGCGAGGATATAGCAAGTAAGCAGCAAGGTTCTCCCTTTAGGACCGACTACAACAAGCTCGCGGCTCTAATAGAAACAAAGGGTAAGCTCTCTGCTCTATTTACTTGCAATGCTACGCGGCTCCGCGTCCACCGAAAGTAGGTAACCTTCGTCACCGTCAGCGTTTGGTACTCTCTCGATAGCTTCAATAGTTCACTGAAGCCTTTGGTGTAATGAACCGCAAGCCCTTCAGAAAGAAAGACATAATAAGAAAGGGTTGGTTAAGAACTATTGACTGTAAACCATAGCAGTTACAGTCACTCAATGGGGATGTTCGCTTTGGAATGAAGATGGATGAACAGGCACTTGAGCCTGGAACTGATGAAATTCGGGAAAAAGATAGAACCGGTCACTATACTGGGGGGGCGAGACATGACCGCGACTTAAGATTCAAGTACCGTTGAAAAGACTAAAGGAACGGGGGAATGACTACCTGTAATAAAGCACAGGCTAATACGAGCCGACCAGAAGAAGCAAGGCTTAGATTACCAGATCCTGGACACAATCTTCCTAGAAATGGAGAGCCCAAGACTTATTTACAAGCCCTTTTTTTTTTACTTTTTTTTTCATCAATACTGGCCCAGTCGAGGCTCGTCCATGCCCAATCCCAATGGAAACCCCTTGGATTTGCCCCTCCCTAGCTCTAGAATCCACCCTCCCCAGTCCCTGAAAGCCCTCCCGGTGGCCTAGCCCTCTTTCTCAACTCGAGTCTTAAGTTCAGCGGCTTTCATCGTTGACGAACACCTGCGCTAATAAGACAAAGAAATGGGGAGTCTATGCCTTGAATGAATCAGTAACAACGGATTAGTGGAATGACAAGAGACGGATAGGGGGGCCTATCAATCATTGGTGGACCTTCCCTTGAACCAGTCGCGGAGCTCTCAACTGAGTTGTTTAGGTTCTTGAATTCCATCTCTAGTTGGGGGTTTCGGTTCGAAGGTTCTAAAATGTGGTGCGGGTTCATCTCTCTCGACCTGTTCAGGTTCAAGGGGGGGCTGATCGAGGAACCCAGGCTTTAGATCTCTTCTCTATGGCGGGAGATTTCTTTCATATCCAGAGTGTGTTGGGAAGGCAGAGAAGACGGATTGGGTCGAGAGGCGATGCTTATGCCTCTTCTTTATCGATAGGATTCCCATCATTTGCAGTCTCCGGTGAAGGAGACAAGGGCGAGGCACCGAACATGTTCTATCCTCAACCTCCATCCGTCATTAGTCATCTAAATTCGCCTTTCCTATTCACCAGTACACTGCGCGCTACAACTAGCAGCCCCTTTACTAGTAAGGGAAAACGCTAGCGCGCTAGCTAGCTACTTACACTTAGAAGTTATAGCCCCTACTTCTTCATTTATGGGGTATTTGAAGAAGCCTGCTGAAAAACAGAAGCGCGCAACGGCTGATGAAAAGCCGGCAGCTTGTTAGGAGTAGGTTTTGGCTTGCCCCCCTTTCTATGTTATTAGTAAGATAGGTTTGGAACCCTATACAATACAAGGGGCTTATGCACTCCACTCGTTACCACTAAACGACGAAGCCGGGAGCGGAAGAAGGGACTTGAACCCTCAACCTCAGCCTTGGCAAGGCTATGCTCTACCATTAAGCTATTTCCGCCAGCTACGGTAGTGGCGAAGCACTACTGAGCAATTCACGTATCACTTGATACGGACGACGCCTGTTTTTCCGCCGGACCAAAGTCTTGACCTCCGATCGAGCTACGAACACGAGCGAGTAGGTAGGCGGCTAGGGGGGGCTGCCTTTTCAATAAATCTCCGACCGCTCAGTGCCGCTATTGGTGCGAGTTGTAAGGAGTCTTGGTCTCGGGGGCGCCATTTCATTCTCGTAACGGGAATGAGTGCACCGCAAGACCGGACAAGTTGCTCCCTCGCCTCGCAGCGGCGGCATTTGTCTTTTAAGTGAAGTCATTTCCTCATACAGCTCCTCTTATTCTACGAGAATCCAAACCGCAGCTCCACGAGTCTACTCGGAACCGGCCGATTCCTGAGCCATTCGTTCTCCCCTCCATGCGGCGCCTGTGGAACGAGGGACCATCCCCCGAACAACAAAAGACTTTTTCGCTTATTTCGGCAATATGATGATGTATTCCCCCCAGAAAGCATACAGCAATTCTTTGCTGTTGCTGTGAAAACAGGAAGAATTCAAAACGTATGTCGGAATTGGATCCGGATCCTTTTTGGACCGAGCAAAGGGAGCGACTCATTGGCGAATCTATAATACAACCAAAAAACGGTTGGGAATAAAAAATGGAAACGCTGGAAAGTCAATTCAATGAATTGATAGCATCCTTAGCAATTCATGCGAAGATTGGTCGTTGGGGATCTCTAGAAAGCCCGTTTTATGAGATTTCTGAGGATCAGCACGGATGCTTTATTTATCACCAGGTAAAGATGAATACTATATGGTAGCGGCGGGAAATCCTTTGGCCTTGAATCAGGGTCTTCAGGAAGAACAGGTTGTTCCAGTTCGATATCGTCAAGAATTAAAAGTGGAGTCAGATAGAATCTTAGGCATACGGTTACCGACCCGAGCTGAACCATTTAGGTTCATTACAGCTGGGCACTACTGGGCGCTGCTTCCTCAATTCAAAATCCGACTTCACTATGAAAGACGAATAATTTCTTATAGAACATCATGTATACGATATTTGAAGTAAATTCGTTTTCATTGCTTTCATTGCAACTGAAATTATGATCACCTCAACTCCTCGACGCTTTCTTTCTTCGACGTGAGGCGCTCTCCCTTTACTAGAAAGCAAGTAATGAATAAAAACAGGAGTAGGTTGTAATAAGAACGGGATTGATTGCACGCACCGGATCACCTTTACTTTCAAGTTCTGCTTCGGGGAGACTTTTGTTCAAATGCCATAATAAATCGAACAAAGCCATATCTATAATCAGGGATCGGAATGTAAGTACTTGTAACAATAGTCACCTCCTTCCACAGGTCGAGATAGGGCTCTCTGAGATAGGCTACCATCAAAAGAGCGCAGAACTCAGCTAAAACATTAACGAGAACATAGACTATAACACAAAACTCACTTAGCGAGAGAACATCTGCTTTCTTTCTTGGAATCATGAGTTTGCAATCGAGAGGGAGCTTGCAAAGCTGCTCAATCATAGAGAGGCAAGAAGGGGGAATGGAATAAAGTAGGCTATAGTGACGCTAGGGCCTAGTCGGCTTCAACCATCAAAGCAATTTCGACTCTATTCTATTAGCCATAGGCGTAGGAATGGCGTGCTGAGAGAAGACCCTACTTACTAATTCTTTATGCATGGATGCAGGAAGAGCTAACTGCTTTCTTTGGGATCAGCGCTTAGGGTACAATCTATTTCTTAGAATTCGAACAACCGAGTTTCTTAATAAAGAGAAATTGGGGACATAGTCAACCTCCTACTATAAGAGCGATTCCCTGGGACCGGAAAGGGAAAGATTCAATCTTGAAAGACTGAGCCCCCGGCTAGCAAGATCGGGAGGTTTAGTGTCCTCTTAAGAAGGAATACCCCACTTCTGGGGTCAGCTTCGATCACGAGGAGAGAAGAGCGGACCATTGAAAGTCTCAATTCCTATCCGCCTAAGGCAATTTCAAATCCAACGATTTATTTACCTACGAATCTGCTATTACGCAACTCAACCCTTCTCTGCTGTTGGATGCGCAAAACAACCTATTCCCCTTTCCGACGACTCGGTGGCCTTTGACACGTTACACCTGGTTGCACGTAATCTTGACTTTCGCCTTTCACTCGTGCAGTTGGACTGACTAGTGACTTTGAACCTTGAGACCGAGCCCTTACTCTCACCTTTCGGTTCATTGCAAGGAAAGGCTAAAAAAAAAAGGCAGCTTGAAATGCCAGCCAGCCTCCACTCTTTGCCGATGCTCATTTTATAGAGTGACGCCGGACAATTAGATCTTGCCTCATCGCCTGAAGAAGCCTGCGGTACGGGATCAAGAAACTAACCCGACGGATTCATACTCTTTTTATCTTTTCCGATCCTTGGTGGTGAACCCTCCTCTGGGTCCGCCCGTACCAGCTAACTCGCTTTCCTCCTAAAGAATTGAAGGGTCAAAAGAAAAGGGCCTACCTGTGCATTTTGCTGACTCTCTATTGACTGCCCCCTAACCCCTAAAAAGAAGAAAATTGTCCAGTCCTGGCGAGGAATAGGCCTCTATCCAGATGAGAGATTGAAGAAGAAAGCGATGTGTGCCCCGCCTTTCCTCGAAAGGTGGTCGCAACGGGCTTTCATGAATCTCATTTGCAAAGTAGAGCCCATTAAAGTGAATAAAGTGAAAGTAAAGGTGCGGAGCCTAAAGAAGTGGGTAGGGGTCAAATTTCCTCTAAACGAGAGTCAGCCGAAGATGAGAGCATTCGTTCATCCTTCAGTTCAAAGCGCCAACAGGATTGGCTACGACAAACGTAAACCATTTCTGACTTCCAAACAAAGTTTGAACGTTCTCTAATAAAATCCCAAGTCTACCCGAAGACTTTTTGGTGGAGTTTTAAATTGTCGGCCTGAAGGACGAGAGTTGGGGAGGAGTACTGCTGCTTAGGCCTACCACCTTCATGCAAGCATTTGAGCTTGCGCAATTAAAGGAGGAGAATAGCCAATGACCGAGCTTGAGATGGAAATAAAGAGAATATTTGAAAGAAATAGATTCTTCCTTTTATCTCCGCAGAAGGCCGGATTGATGCAACTTATCAATCCTTGTGGGAGCAACTACGGTAGCCCCTATGCGATGGCTTTAATACGCCCTCCCTCTTATAAGTTATAAGGATAAATGCCCATACTATTGAACTGTAGCCCCCTTTACGAGATGAACTCAACAGAGAAGAGGGGAGGAAACTAAATAAATAGCGTAGATAAGGAAGTGGCTATTCTTTTTCATTACTCCGCTGCGCTCGAATAAGCTCTTTGCGCAAGAAAGGGATATGAGATAGATACCATCAATCGGTAAAAAAAAATAGAGTCACTTACTGGTACCCCTGTCACTCTTGTGAAGATGCTTAAATCAAGGCCTTTCTAAAAAAGAAAGAGGTCTGATGTGTCACTAGCCGAGTTAGAGGGCTAACCTTCAATAGACTCTTTCTGCAAGGAAATTACAGAATTTCTTTCTAATTCTAATAAGGAAAATGCATCGAATGCTCTTGTTACAGAATAGGCAGCTGTGAGGGGGGTTAGGATTGGACAAGAAGGGCTTTGCGCCTTAGACGGTCTTGTCTTTATCTTTGTGCGAATCCAGTGCCGGTGTCGAAGGTTTAGCCCAGCCCGGTGAATCAAGCAATTGAATCAGGAAGCGCTGCTAGAAGAGAATACTACATTGCCGCTGCAAGTGCTTGAGAATGAGTTCACGCTCTTCTTGTTACAGTAAGTGCTGCAATTGAATCAGCTCTTGATGCAATAGGAGTTCTTGGTGTAACCGCAGCTGAGTAAATATCAGCCGTGGTTGAATCACTAAGCTGTGGTAGTGCTGGAGTACTCCTATCCGCTGCTGGTGGTAAAAGAAAGAAGACAGAACAGCTATTTCATCAGCTCTGGGACTTGAAGGCAGAGAAGAAGACGGAAAAACAGAAGGGGATATTGGTTTTATAAACTCAAAGGAGGACGGGCATGACAGAGTTTGGCAAGATCCGTCGTTCTAGTAAAACAAATGTAATCATGAAAAAGTGTGTAGTTCAACATGCCTTATAAAACATTAAAGTGTTTTAAGTGTGCAAAAATGTGTCTTTACCAGGTAGTGAAAGTGATGGAAAAACGAATAAGGTCTCGTATGTTGATAGAACCAATATGATGAAATCACCATTGTTATATAACGTACTATCCCCCTCTTTCTATGGTAGCACCAGTATGTTTAGTAGTCTTATGACTAGCATTAAAAGCTCTCCACATATGATGCCAATAAAGAAGGAAGTCCAAAGCCCCTTAGTGGGAAGACCGGGTTTGCTAGATGATAGGTTGAACAAACTGGGTATAACATATCGCTTTTTTCCTCTCCATCGAGATTCATTCATTCTAGAAGAATTGAGGTTACCAAAATCATTGTCGTCTTTGACGTAATTGTTTCAATCTCTAGGTCAATCATCTTATAGATGCCCCTTATCAAGGGACTCCTTGTTACCATATAGCAACTCTGGTCTAGGTTTGCGTAGCATATCGAACAATCAATTTTCAACAAGATCATTGTTGGAGATATTCACTTATCACAAAGGTATGTATGGTCATTTCAGAATTCTTGTCTGCTTAGGCGTAGGTGTTACAATTTGGTATACGTTTACGCCTGGTCTTGAACACGTGGCTCCAGCTAGCATGTTAAGGTCTATAGATGATTATAACACCTTTCTGAACATGGATCGTTGTAATTCTTCATTCAAGAGAATGGGATTCGTTCAAGGCAGCCGCATTTGAGGGCATTCTTCCACTAATAGCAATGAGTGAAATAAGCTTATATGGAATCGGCAGGTATGTGTCACGCACGATAGTTCGATTGGGAAGGTACCTGAGGTTAGCCAAATCACTATCTTCTTTTCTTGAATGAATAGATCAGGGTATTTGACTAAGTAAGGAAGTAGCACCGGCGGCAGTTAACTAATAGGGCTTTTCCCTCTTTATAGGGCTTACCTCTTTGTTCCTTTGAGAGTCATCAGAGAATGGGAGGTACTAATACCGGAACTCGTGTCTTATGCTTCTTGTTTTCCTATACTAAGGTGTCCTCTCTTACCTGGCTTATTAGCTCCCAAGACTTCACTGCAGGTCTAGCTCATTTTTATGTAAATGAGCATTGATCCCCTACTGTGACATATGATGGTGTACCTAGACTTGGTGGTGAGCTACCTTCTTTCATACTGTCAGTGAGGGTAAACATACTGGATTAAGAGATCCAAGGAAATAGAGCGACTTTCCATAACAACAATACCGCACTATCGCATTATATACGCCATTTAGCGACAAAGCCTTTGCTCTAATGCCTCGTTACGTATATCGCTAGCGATAGGTTTTACATCTCGCCTAGCCTCATCTCTTGAGCCTAGTGGGCGCTGCACAAGTAACCGCCGTTCTCTTATCCGCTTGAATAGAGAGAATATCCCAGCTAGAATAGAAAGATATATAGGATAGACTAGGGAATGATTGGCCTTAGCGATTCTTAGCTATGAACAACTCCTTCTTCCTCCCCTAGACCTATTGAAGTTGCCTACCCTTTATGACTTTATGATAAGGCTCACTCGCTACCCTAAGCCCTACAGTTCCTTCGCTTACCGCCTAATCTTAATCTATTGCCCTGCCTCCAAGAGAATCAATGGCACCAACCGATTCAATGGCAGCTAGTTCCAGGGAAGCTGCTTCAATGGAAGTTGGATTGCCCTCCTTTGAGTGTGAGTTCAATTGGATGAATCTGTCAAGTAAAGGTCAACGTACGTAGCAGCAAGCATGGTGCATTGCCTATTTCTCGCTCGGGAGCCAAAACAAAACGAACACGCCTGCTACCTACTGTACTGGACCCTCGACCAGGCATTCTACCTTTGTCGAATCGGAACCAATACCACTGCGCTCGAACAGTTGAGCGGCCGCCGGCCAGCAACTTCCGTGCACAGATATAGATTCATTCTTCATACCTGGTCCAGCCTCACAACCCTTCGCGGGTTGGTAAGAAGTCAGTCTTGTTTGGTAAGACGGAATTAGGCAAAGAAAAAAGAGTGCTCGGCCGGAACAACGGCCAACAAAGACCGTAATTACATAGATAACTGCTCCTCACCTTCTCCGTCTTTAAGGCGAACCGTATGGCGGCTGGAAAGAAAGACGACCTCGCCTTCTCGTAGATGGTGTCAGTGAGAGCCATTTTAGTATCCCCCGTTGACCTTCTTTTGTAGATAGAATCTTCAATGAGTGGAAACAAGCAACCTTACGTTTTCTTCGCTTGCTCTGCAGTACGAGCCTCATACAGAGCCGCGCCCCTTTCATATGATGAGAAGAAGAGGGGCTGAAGGCGGCTTTGCTATCTAAGCGAAGGGGCCGCCCTCTTTTCCGCACCAATCCTTATTTACTACTACATATTTTTTGGGGTGTATAGCTCAGTTGGTAGAGCATTGGGCTTTTAACCTAATGGTCGCAGGTTCAAGTCCTGCTATACCCAAACCTACCTTACTATACTATGAGTAAGGATGCGTAGTAGCGTTCAAAGATCGCTCTTTGGCCTTTCCTTTAGACGCGCTTCGGCGGCGGATAGCAGCATGGGCAAAGCACTCTGCTGCGGCGAGCAGCCGGTTCTTATTGCATTCATCAAGATAGTCTTTCTCGCTCCTGAACTCTGCGGCGAGTTCAGCCACCACCCCCGGGCCTGAGCTCTGCTCGAGCGTAGTCAGCCAGCTTCGTGACTTTGCTTGGCTTCCAGCGTTGCAAAGGGATAACCTTTCAATATCTAGGCGCCCTAGAAGGAGGGGTCCCGCGGGCTTCTTCCCCGAAGGTCAAGCCGTAGTCCCTGTCCCTGGGAGAAGTGGAAGGAGTTAGGAGGAGGGAGCGCCCTTTGCCCTAATAACTAATAAATAGGCGGCTTCGCCCCCAAGTCGTCAA
This sequence comes from Apium graveolens, assembly GCF_009905375.1. Classification (NCBI taxonomy): domain Eukaryota; kingdom Viridiplantae; phylum Streptophyta; class Magnoliopsida; order Apiales; family Apiaceae; genus Apium; species Apium graveolens. Next base: position 290,824,649 of record NC_133651.1, read on the forward strand.
TAAAATAGATAAAATATGTGATCATGACAGTACACTGATGCATAGGTCTTGTCTTCTTTACGGCCTTTTGATCATGATGCATCATGAACGCGCCAATATGTGATCGGGGTGAGCGGTGGTTAGATATAGGGGCGGCTTTGCCGGCTTGGATTGGAAGGAAGGGCTTCGCTTTCCGATCGCTTTTTGAGGTCGGTTTGGATGAGCGTGGGCAAGTTCGGGATTCGCTATCGCTCCGCTGCTTCGCGTTTAGAAAGCCGTATTTTTTTATCCCGAAGGGGGCATGCTGCAAAAGCGTAGGTGAGTGATAAGCGTAGGAGGCGTGCCCGAAGGGCAGCGGCAGCAGTGTGGTTCCAGGTGCCCGTCGCTAGATTGAGATCTGCAGGGCGGCGGGGACTTCGACTGCCTTGTATCAGGTGAAGAGAAGGGGGTGGTAGGCTTAGTAGGGCTCGAACCTACAATATAACCGTTATGAGCGGTACGTTTCAACCAATTAAACTATAAGCCCCTACGGATCTCTACATGCAATTCGCTCGCTTCGGGAAGAGCGGACGGAAAGAGGAGGCCTTTGCTCTATCTGCTTCTTCCTCTTCCCAGGAATGAACAATTGGATAATTTTTTTTTTATTATTGTTTCTAGAATATTATTATTATATATTATTATATATAAAATGATAAAAATAGAATAGAATTAAGTTCTATTAGCCCTTTCGCGACTCAAACTGCCGGTACGCTTTCCGGCTCGCAATGGCTCAAACGGGCGGGGGCTCTCTATTTGCTTGCAATGCCGGTTCTTCGCCTTTAGTTAGAAGTAGAAGTAGAGGGCGCCATTTGCCCCACACTTCATAAAAAGTAGAAGTGATCAAGGGGTAGTAACTCATATCACGGGAGGAAACTTTGCGCAGAGTTCCATTACTATTAATGGGTGGCTCCGCGATTTCTTATGGGCACAGGCATCCCAAGTAATTAAATCTTATGGTTCTTCATTATCTGCATATGGGCTTTTCTTCCTAGGTGCCCATTTTGTATGGGCCTTTAGTTTAATGTTTCTATTCAGTGGACGTGGTTATTGGCAAGAACTTATTGAATCCATCGTTTGGGCTCATAATAAATTAAAAGTTGCTCCTGCTACTCAGCCGAGAGCCTTAAGCATTGTACAAGGACGTGCTTTAACCTATGGAGTCCTATTCTTGCGATATAACGCTAAATATTAGCCATAGAATGGATTTGGGCTTTGGATTCAAAATCCTGGAAAAAATATATCATAGGAGCTAGCCTTAGGGGCCCATTCCTAAAGCCATGAGGGTTGGTCAGAAAAAACGTTATCATAGACTATATGGAGGAGTGAGGAAAGGAAAGGGCTTCCATGACAATGAGGTCATTCTTGCATGGGCTTGCTTTGATGATGGGTAGGCATCTTCCTTCTTTAACCCTTTTAGTATAGCTTGAACTCGTCCAAAGCGCTCAAGATGGTCGAAAAAAGTAGCAGCTTTCACGTATGGTAATTTCCGCCGATCTAATTTATTAAACAAGGCCCCAAGTACATGAACTATTATAGCTTCCAGTGTATATTGACCTAACACATTTAGAATACTTAAAGCCTTATCAGTTAGACCCATTTTCTTCTGCTTTAGATAATCTTTTGCTGTAATCTTACTTGGATTAAGTATCTAACCATTGCTGGATATTTCTCAAAAGCCTTAGTCTCTTTTCCTTCAAACTCCCTTGTATAACTTTCGATTTGAATCTGTAATTCATAGAAATGAAATCTTTATCCGTTTTACAATCATAATAACCATCTTTTAACATTTTTAAAAAAATTCTTATTATGAGCCTTAGTTTTCCATTTTTTATATTTCATATGCATCTCCACTTTATTTAGGAATATATTCATGAACTTGTCATACATTAAACATCTTACAGCATCCTTATCTTTCATCTCACTACTCTTTTTACCCATTTCTATACTGGTCTCTTCTTTTATCCCATCATGTAGCTGGAAATAAGCCAGTAAAAGACAACTAGAAGCAAGTGGGGGTACGTAAACGAGGACGGATCACAGTGTTTTTGTACTGGTCAGCTTTGAGGTGTCGAGTGAGGGATTGTTCTATCTCTTATGAAAGGGGCCTTGGTGCCTTATTATTAGAGAAAGGGGAGTACTATCTGACGCTTCGCTCGATTATTGGCCTATTCCGCTCGATTATTGTCCTATTACGCTCGATTATTGCGCCCTTTTCTTTACTTTTCTTTAGGGCCGGGGACGGGGTTAAGACGCGTGGCGATACCACGATTTAGGGCCGGGGACGGGGTTAAGACGCGTGGCGATACCCGCGAAAAACAAAACTTCAACTATTGATATAATTTTAGTTGGTGGAAAGAGTTAAGGGCCTCCAACGCCTATAAATAGAAGCTTCTTTCAGTCTCTATTAGGCACAAAGCAAAGGGCACTTAGTAGAAGAAAGTAAGTAGCCATGGATCCCAATGGAGGAATTGACAGACTTTCTATTATTTCAAATGAAATCGCACAAGTGGAGGCAGCAAAGCTCTACTGGGAGCACAGGCTAGCACTTTTCTGGGAGCATCTGCCTGCTATCGATCCTGAGATGATAGCAGACGCTATGCAACAAATAAGGGACCGCATTCGCGGTCTGGAAGACCGGAGGAGGGCGCTGGTACAAGAGCAGCAAGCACTTATTGTGCAAGCTGCGATAAATCGTGCCAACGGCGGGGGAGACTAGAGGAGTCCGTCGACTCTAGAAGGTTTAAATAAGTGTCTGTAGACGCACAAAGTAGTTTATTTTCATGTCATGTATGGTGGTTCTTTGTCTTTTTTTAGTAGAGATCTACTCCGATGCTTACTGGAGATAGACTCCTATTTATGCTAACTATCTTTGTTTGGTTTTCTTTTTTATGTTTGCATGTATGGGAACCCTAGTTTAAAATGTTTACTACTTATGCTTTTAGAATAATAAAGACTTTTTCGTATAAATGAAAATGAAGTTCTTTCCTTTTATTCTTTCTATAGTGGAGATAGTAGCACGTAATTACAGACATATTATTAAAGTGGTAAGAACGGGTTTCGTTCTAGTGCCCGAAAAGAAGATTCCAAAGCTTTTCCGTTACAGAACCGTACGTGAGATTTTCATCTCATACGGTTCCTCCCTTATGTGCATAATGAAAAGCAAATAATATATATAATCTAAATAATAAGCTTTAAGCCTTAGATCTCTTTCTCGTTCGAGGTGGGAGTAGGCAGTTCTCTAGAACTGGATGTTGAATTATCAAAAAGATGATAGGAAGAAAAACCTGCTACTAGTTTTTTTTGGTACTTGGGAATCGAATTTGAAAGCAATGTCTTTAACTCTTTCATCTATCGTTGCTCGCATATCAATTGCATCGGAGTAGTTTTTAGCTCGCAAGAGGGTCCTCTTGGCAATCTTAATGTCTCCTTTCCTTTGGTCTCCATGGAGAGTGCTTTACATTCTCTTCAATGGTGTAGAGAGGCACAACAAAACCATTCTTGTCAATCACAAGTAGAGTGCACCTGATGCTTGTGAGTGACACAGATAAGTGCACGTCCAATTAAGAATTAAGAATTTCTTAGAATTCATTATTTAAAATAAGCCTTGCCCTCTAGTTGATAAGGCGATCTCTCTCTAAAATGAGTTTGGCAAATCGACCGAAAAATAGAATGAATGATCACAGTGTCTTAGCACCTTTTCTTTACTCGGGAAGAAGGCGAGTAGTTAATATCTTAAATAAGTGTGTTTCTAACGAATGCTAAACCGGCCTGGCGTTGCTTGATTTGATTAATAGGAAAGAGGGGAGTTGGAAGAATCCGTTTTTATGAAGAATTCGCCATGCGGGATAGAAACCTAATCCTAATAGGAAAAAACCCATCACTGAACAATCATAGGAATAGAAGAAATGGGTTAAGACCAAATGACAAAACTCTCTATGAGTTGGGCTACATAAAAGATCCTATTCTAAAATGGATGTAGGCTTAACTAAAGCCCAATGCAGGTTGAACTCTATGCTATGGAATCTAAGCCTCACTACCCTCTTAGGGTGTTACAAGTCATTTTTGGCCTAATGCAAGGCCCCATCTAGATTCAGCTTAGGGCTTTATGAGAGATTGATTGATGGACCTAAGCTAAACTTAGAAGATTGAACCTAAACCAAAGCCTATAGACTGAATTAGGAGAGCAGAGGTTTAATCCAAGACCAATAAAGCAAGCCCAAATCCATGCAAGAAGGCCCGTTGATCTATCCAAATTAAAAGCCCGTCAAAGGTGGCTCCTCACATGAAATCATGCAAAGGATCCGAGCCCTTCACATCAAAACGATGTTCCAGCGGTCTCTACCCAAGTAGCTTTGGTCCATGATAAAATGCGTCAGGGTTCAACAGTTGTTGTGGGGTTCTTATTTTACATCCCGCCCCCGATACATGGTATCTCCGTATTGTAAGGATATGAGATTAGAATCATACTTCTGCAGTCACAGCAAGAGCGATAGGGACTATTGGTATAACTTATACTGGAGGGCTAAACGCTATGTAGAGGAGACCGATCAAGTATCATTTCGTTGCATAAGCTTTTTATTGGCTTTTAATGCATGTTCTTCTATCTTGAATACCTGATTGTAGTTCGAAAGAGAATACGATAGTGGAAGAATACGGGCTTTGATCCGAAGAAGCTCATGCTACAGTTTGAGGCTTCGATAGCCTAGATCGCGCAAATGGGGCAGAGATCCTTCCTAGGCCTTATAGTGGGATATCAGCCCAGCCATTGGAACGAAATTAGCTACTTCAGAAGAAGATCAAGAAAAGGTTGCTTGCTGTTACCATTAAGTATGCAAAAAACTCCGCAATCTTACTCGAAAGACGCGCTAAAACGTTTGTTTTTTCCTCTTTCTTAATTAATGCGAAGAAAGAAAGCTTCTAGAACACTTATCTAATACAACTACTGTGGTACCACTGCAGTGAGGCTTCGCCGACTGAGAACAGAAGAGGCTTCGCCGACTGAGAACATCTAAGAAAGAAAGCTTCTAGAACACTTATCTTATGCAACTAAGGTGTGGGGTTGTATTTTCATTATCCGAGAGCTGGGGCAATGTACAACGTCTTCTTCGTCCTAACGGCTGTTCTTTGCCGCTTCTATCCTACGTTTAGGCTTGAATGTCGCGTAACACCTATGGAGTCCTATTCTTGCGATAAAACGCTCAATATTAGCCAACGAATCGACGAGCTCTCTAAAGAATTTGTGAGCCCTTCTAGTAGCTTCTCGTTTCTCACACTCTGCCATTGCCATAGACCTCAGACTCAACAACATTGATCTCGGTCATGGGTCATCTAGGTCTTTGATTCGTTCTTGCACCCGCTCCCGGGCATCAGAAGTAATAGAAGAAGTGTTGTTGCCACCAGAGCTCTCATTGCCAGAGCTATCATTATCAGAAGTAGTCTTGGTGCCAGAGGTAGAGGTAGGCGAAGAAGTGCTATTCCTGAAAGCAAGTGAGTATACCTTTTCTATATACGGTATACTCACTTGCCATAAGCATATAGAGCCAGTACAGCAAGTCTTGCTATTGACTTTATATAGCTTATATAGTAGCTATGCCATAGTTCTTTCATAACCTAGCTGTAAAGGGGAATGAAGTGGTTTAGCTATGCGAGTCAAATTGAGATTGATTTGTCTAATGCCTGTTTAGAACAACTACTGCGATAGCGGAGATATAGGCTAGCTAAATGCCCTAAAATCCGTATACGAGGCTATAAGCACCAGAGCAAGGACCAATAGCAGTTGATCGGGAAGTATATCCGGATCTTAAGTTAGGTTCTTATTAGTAGCAGCCGGCGACCCGACAAGTGAATCAGAATACGCTGAAGGTTTGACATTACATTAGAATCAGCTGTTGGGAGCATAGTCTAGGAATTGAGAGACCTTCCTACCAAAGAATCTTTCTAAAAGCCATTCCTTTGTGAGTGTTAATCCGGGAGTGAACGCACTACTAGTCGTAGGGCCTAACAATAACTCATGAACTGAGGAGAATAAAAACTGCAATCGGTTATTCGACGATCATGAGAGCTTAAAGCCATTCTATCTCCGACCTCGGCTTGGGCTTGATGGACTTTTCATTCGTACCCACCTCCTCGAGTCGCCCAGTAAATGCATTTATCCTCCAAGTTGAGCGAAGACGGACGAAAGCATTGGATGATCGGCCGGGCAAAGGGCAGCTCATTCGTTCCTATCCCGGGATAAGCAGCAACCTACGCAGTGCACTGCTAATCAGTCATAGCTTGTGTTCGGAGCTATCTGCTATCCATCGTTCCGAGCTAAGCAAAGCAGCTAAGCGATCAATCTCCCTCACCCAGCCCTACCAAATCCGTCGAGGTTGCCATGCATAGTAGACTAAGAGAATAGGACGGAAGCGAGCGACGCTGTTCTGTGCATCCTCCGAGCAATCAAATAATCAATCAGTTCAATCCTGCCTTCGCTTGTTAGCAGCTCTTCGATCAACCCGTCTCATGGTTCTTTGCCTTCCCCCCTGCTTTCAGGGAAGATCCGACGAAGCTTCATTGTCCAGCTATTGGAAGATATTATCTTTGTTAAGAAATTCCATTTCTTCTATCAGAGCTGGTTGATCTCCAACTCCTAGAAGCATTCCTTTATAGAGCAGGTCAGGTAGAAGGATAGAAAGAAGAGACTTTATAGATATCCTCTCGGGACAAAGCTTCACTCTCACTCTCTGACGAGAAAGATCATCTCACACAATCTTTTAGGTTCGAGCATCTTTCAGAACCCTTTACCCTTTTTCTCTTTGACCTTGACCTAGCCCTTGCTTTGCTCGCTCGTTTGACGCCTTGACTGGCTAACTAAGAGACTAGTCCCCTTCCTGGCTTGAAAAGTAAGTAGGTGGGGTGTTGAAAACCTTATCCTTCAAGTGAAAAGAAAAAAGTGCCTGCTTAATCTGCAAAGGAAATAGGATAACCTTAGTCCAGGTGATAGTACACCCCATCTTTCTTTCCCATTTGAAAGAGTGCTTCCTGCGCTTGCCTAAGGGACAGAGACCGCTGGACTGGGATTAGGATAGATTTACACAAGGCCTGGCCTTAGCATTCCAATTAGATACCCCTTTAGATACCCTGCTACATCAACAAGAAAGAAGAAGATAAAAAAATGGATGTCTCTTGCTGAAGTGTTTGGGAACATCAGTTAGACCTGACATTGAGCCTATTGAAAGCACAATGAAATTCCTGCTTCCTAGACATTCAGATTAAGATAATAGTGAGAGCGATAGACAGAGAAGTATAGAATGCTATTGTTTCAGAATCCAACACTTGTAAACTCATATCTCCAGGGACGGGCGTACCTTAGATTAGAAGCCCATACATAAGGATAGGGGCTGAGCTTAGGACTGCAGGAAAGAGGATAGCCACTAGGCCTAGAGACACACGCACTAAAAAAGAGATGGGGAAAGCATATTCTCTAGGAGAAAGAAGGACATCCGTCTTGGCCGACAGGGCTGACCCTGACTCTGATGCTTGACTAGAAATTCTACTTGCTTCACTTGAAATTAGAACTTCAAGGCTTTAAAGTAAAGAGACTCATAGATTGGCTTGAAAACTTCCCAGAGAGAAAACATCTTAATTAGAAGAAGAGGTCTTTCTTGATCCTAGAGAGGTAAAGATTGAGACAGGTTGTCAGAGTCATTCCTATTGCTGCCTAAGAGCCCTACCCCTACTTAAGAGATTGCTTGAAAGGCGTTGGTTGAGTGACTGCACTTGCCCCTTTTACTGCTGGATTTATTGACTTTGCCAGCTTCAAACCCTACTGTTCTAAGGATAAGGAACTGAAAGGGGATTAAAATCTAGCTCATATTCTTCTTTTGCATAGACCCACCATCTATCTGGTTAGCCCCCTCGGTGGACTAAGAAGAATGACGGATTGGGAATTCTCGGACTCGAAGTGAATGAAGAATGATTGAGATGATAGCATAGTTAGGATGAACTTGAAAAGATCTAAGTTTGAGTCAGGTCACTTGTAAACTCGAATCTTTATAGATTGGGTGGTCCAAGCACCGGGCTCATCATAATAGGGATAGCGCGTCACTACACTAAGGTTAGAAGAATTCCTCTAGCGAGAATCATTTCCTTGTGAAGTCATCCGTGAATTGAAAGACTCTTAGCCGGAGGAAGGATCTAAGCAAAGTGAATATGTAAAAGTTATGCTTCTATCATCATATGGCCATGAGACCAAGTTCCTGGCGATTAGTGAAATGGGGTTCTCACTAAAATAAGAATCCCAAGAAAGAAATCTAATTGATTGATTGATGCTTGCTCACTGCGCGGGGTCAGAAGGAAGAGCTTCCGAAACTACCTAACAACATTGCATTCTATACACTCTTTCTTCTATCGTTCATTCGCGGATACAAGCTAATGCTTTTGGGCTAACGCTTGTCTCCCGCATTCACTAACTACCATAACTAGTTGAGATAGATCGTTCGTATCCCATTTATAGGTATACTCACTTGCCTAGAGCTTTCATTGAAAGGTAAAGGAGCAGTATCAAAGAAACCAGCTCTATATCATAAGCCAAAGAGGGGAGATGAGATATTGAGTAGGCAGTAGATATGGCTTTGGGTCTCCCATATGCTTAAAAAGTAGTGTATGGGGGGAAAGCTCGACTCTTACAGAGGGAAGTCCTTGGCTGGACAGACTGAGATTGAGAGACAGACCAGGCCAGGCTACTTTCTATTCTATAAAGAAGAGACCTTCTTTATTTCCGGCCCACAGGATAGAAAAGTAGATCGTTCAACTCTAGCTTCTGTTTTCATTTTCAGGTCCCACATTGAATCTAAAATAGATCTTTGCTACATGCTGCTTAAGACATTTAATTCGAAGAAAGAGAGAGTGAGCAGCTGACTTGCAACCCCTAGGTCATAAGAATCTACCGATTAATACTTTTGGTCGAGTTTTTTTCGCTCCTAGCCGCTTTAACAACAGCTGCTCTAGCTCTTTAACTCCTTAGTTACAAGAGAGGGCTATCTACTACAATGGGACATAGCTTCTCCTGTCTCCTTGAAACCGCAGGAATAAGAAATAGCTCCTTAACTTCTTAGCTACAAGAAACTACAACAGCTACAAACAACAGGTTATGAAGTAACTTGAGCTTCTCCTCCTGTCTTGTCCGTAAAGCCTGTTACTAAAACGGGATGCCGTTACCTTTCTCCGGCTGCAGGAACACTGGCGCATTAGCTACAAATAGGAACAACTACAGATGAATGCCCAGAATCTGCTGCTTGAGAACCGGAAGTGACATAGAAGAAGAATCTCAGTTTGTGGGAAAGAGCTGGTGCCTTTAATATGCCTTGCTAGGTACTATCCTTAAAGTAAAGGAGGAACCGTCCAAAGAGGGTCATGCCATCCCATCTCGTGAGGGGATCTTTTTTCTTTCCTCTTTCGGATAGGTCTAAGGGGGGAGGAAAGGACAATTGCTATTTCATCCGGTGCTTTCTTTATCTTTGCAAGAAGGTTTGATGGAGGAATGTCGGGAATGAGAGATGGGGTACTGGGACTGGAGCTAGTGGTTAACTATTCATATTCATCTTCCTCTCCCTTGACGGGAGTGAGTGCAAAGAGAAGGAGGCGGAGTAGGAATAGGAATTCGGAATATACTTTTTGAAAGAACGACGTAACCGGCAGCTATTGAATAAGCCTTCCCTTCTTCCTTGACTGGTGATGTGGAATAACCGGTGTGCAGATGAATTAATTACCGAAAAACTTTCAATCTCATAAGAGAATAAAGAAAGTAGCCTAGCAGCCCCGATACGCCGAAACCTCTTATTCCGGCTAACTTACTGCCGGAGTCATAAATTGCATAAGAGAAGAGACGCCGTATTTTTTATTAAAAAAGAGCTCTTCCGAATGATAAAGAAAAAGGGTGCTTAGGTTCGTTGGAAAACCCAACGTTTGTACATCCTTCTCCCATGCTTTCCGCTGGTCAAAAACCAATAAAAGTTCTCTAGACTTCTTCACTACTCGTACAGGAAGGACTCTCTTTCTGTCTGGAGGGAATACTTTGTTCGAAAGAAAGATGCCTCAACTGGATAAATTTACTTATTTCACACAATTCTTCTGGTCATGCCTTTTCCTCTTTACTTTCTATATTGCCATATGCAATGATGGAGATGGACTACTTGGGATCAGCAGAATTCTAAAACTGCGGAACCAACTGGTTTCACACCAGGAGAACAACATCCAGAGCAAGGACCCCAATAGTTTGGAAGATATCTTGAGAAAAGGTTTTAGCACCGGGGTATCCTATATGTACTCCAGTTTATTCGAAGTATCCCAATGGTGTAACTTCGCCTACTTAGTGGAAAAAAAATTGGAAAAAGCAGGCTGCTCTTTAAGAAGATTCTCTCTTGTTTCGGAGAAATAAGTGGCTCACGAGGAATGGAAAGAAACATATTCTATTTGATCTCGAAGTCCTCATATAGCACTTCTTCCAATCCTGGATGGGGGATCACTTGTAGGAATGACATAACGCTAATCCATGTTCCACACGGCCAAAAAAGCTTCGGTTTTTAATCACATTATTTTATTACTTGATAGAACTACAAGGGTCTGATTTTTCGAAATAAGAGGATATGTAGGTAGTTCGGTTTCTAGCCGGATGCGACCCCCCCTGAGTAACAGGAATCACACCTGAGTAACAGGAATCACATAAGGGTAGATTAGAAACCTCTGGTAAAATGCCCGCCCGTAACCCAGCAGATAAAGTACATTACATAGTCCGTTTTAGGGATTGGCGATTTACCCATTCAGTGACTTTTGGCATTGGACGTTCCCAAAATGGGTACTGCCGGGTCGGGTGAATTCAATAATAGACGCCTGTTGGCATTCCAGCCTTCCTTCGCTTTCAGGGCCTATCCGAATCCAGTACTTCTTTTCTTGGTCGTGAATATATGAACTGGTTGTTCGCTGTTCAAGAATTCTTGTTTAGGCAGTTCATACCATCCATACATAGTGTTTTGATCTAATATTTAAATTCTTCCGTGTTTCAGCAGTAGCCTATTATTCCAGGGAGCTAAGGTACAAAATATGGAATAAACAAGCGTTTCCGCGACTCTACCACCCAGTAAATTATGTTCCACTTAATCCCCCTCTTTCATGGCCACATAACTTTCCGGCTAAGGAATGGAAAATCTTTCTCCTGTTCCATGAATCCAATTTTCATTTCATCCGGGAAAAGCCATCTTTTTCTCAACAATGTCTTTATCATTTGATTCAATAGCGTTCCGTTAGATAGGAATAGATTTGATAAATACTGATAACTCTCGGATAGAGTATTAGAACGGAAAGATCCATTAGATAATGAACTAGTGGTTCTAAACCATCTCTGGCGATTAATCAACAATTCAACGTGCTTTTCTTGCGTCTTCTTGATAAACCAGCGTTTATATATAGATGTAGGAGGGTCTAGTAAGAAGCCCCTTTGACATCTCTTCATCTGCAAATAATTCTCGATGTGAAAACACAGAGACAAAGAGCTGATCTTTGAATAGGAAAAAGAGTGGATCTGCAGGGTCCCAAATGAATTGGCTTATTCGAAAAAAGCCTTGTTCTTTGGAAGATCTATCCCGTGTCTGGTACTGCATGGTTCCACTCTGCAAGAACTCCGAATCATTCCCTTGAAGCTCGTCCTCTTCATCATAAAGGATCCGCTTGCCCCGAAATGACCTGGACCAATAGGGAAATCCCAATTCATTGGGCCTTTCGATACAATCAAATAGAATGCCCCAAGGGTGACATATTCTAGGAGCCCAAACTATGTGACTATGTGATTAAATAAATCCTCCTCTACCTGTTGCGGATCGAGGGCCCCTTCCCCTTCTTCAAACTCCGATTCGTTTTTTCATAGAGAAATCTCTGATCAAGGATAGAACAAGATCCGTTTTGCATAATATCTAAGGGATTCCTTGGTTCGGGCCGAAGAAGCAACGTCACTCGAGCATAATTTATGGCCATGTTAGATAGAAATCACCAGGCCGTAAATGAGTACTTCGATAAACAGATTCAAGAAATGCCCGATAGATAAAAACGAGAAACTGAACGAATATAGGAGTCATGGAGGCGTGACTGTGAAACCATACTTTGGTACAGTTAACGAGGTTGGTACCTATGGTAGCGAAAGGACGCATCGAGAGGCTGATAGAGTTCTCTTAGATAGAAAGCAGTCCTTGTCAGCTACAGTGGCACCGATGGCCATAGTTGTTAGCGCTAAGCAAAAAATAAAGCTTTCGACCAGAAAGCTAAAGCTTTTTGACCTCCCCTGCTTAAGAACCGGCTTTTTACCTGTTACAAGCGAAGCAGCGCTTTATCTTTCCGGGTTGAAGCGATTACAGCAGTTCTTTTGGGGGCCATATGGTTCGCCCGGTAATTTACTTATAGCACATTTTATCCTTTAGCCTTAGGCTGAGCAGTCTACAAGAAAGAAGGCAATGGCAATGCAGACAAGGTGAATCGGACTCAGCCATCTCATCTCGAGATCAACGGGATTAGAAAAGCTCATAGGAGAGGGCGATCCAGGACCTAGCGAGGGGAGAGTTATAATCATAGAGACATATATTCAAAAATCTTCTGGGCGCATCGGAGAATACAGAGACCACTATCAGTAGTATATGCCTTTCCTGGGAAAAGACCTAGAACATACTTAGAAAAAAGGGCGAAACTTACATGAACGGCCGTGGATAGAATGACGAGAGGGGACAGCTGTTCATACTGCCACGGGGGATATAAATGGGTTCCGCTCTTCACACCTTAGCTATGTGAGTGCGCGGTACAAAGGCCTACATTTGAGAGACATCGCCTATAGCACCTGACTTGATAGCGCAGGCTTATGCCTGACCTTTTGAATGCACACTTTGAATATCACCATTAAAATGAGACTTTGGAAACTGACTCGTAAGAACATAATAATCTCCTTACTTAGTATCACTCATATGTACTCAACTTTTTAGTGTTTAGATCAAGGCACCTATATTCTTTATATAATTTATTCTCAAGATGCCTATCCGGATGCCCATAGAGAGGGGGGATTCGAAGTAGGTCAGGTCACAAATAGAGCCGTCTTTGAAAGCTGTCCAATCGGCCTCAATCCTCTAGTGGAAGAGCAATAATACGGTAAACAGGAGCAAGAAAGGGGCTGCCATTAATTAGCTGCAAGGGATGAGAGAGGCCTTTTTCCGGGTAAGGGATGAATGAGGCCTTACGAGGGCTCTTTCCCACTTAATAGATTAGATTCATTCCTTCGTTACGGCGGTTGAGGCACCGTTCAGAGGTGCTATTATCAGAGTAGGAAAGTTAGCCAAGTTATCCTGCCTAGTTTCGATAAAGCACCCCTTATCGCCCCACGGCACCAGGTCTGGTTAGGACACACAGCGTATTCTATTCCGAAATAGCGGATTGAACGGCAAGCGAACTCCGGCAAGAAAACGATGAAATAGCTCATAGCCCGGGTGACTTCTCTTACTTATTACTTATTATTTATGGGATCCCCCTGATATATTCAGCCAGCTTGTTAGCTCAGCCTCTTGCAGTCCCTCGGGACTCGACATTCTTATAGGATTCCATTTCGTCTCCACAAGTTAACCTGTCTTCCTGCAAGGCCCGATCGAAGCAGATTGTCCCCGACCTTAAGGGTTCCGGATAGCGCCCCTTCACTTGTAGTTTCGCTACTCTAAGACATCAACACCAACTCAGGCTGCAGCCCTAACTTCAGCTGTAATATCCCCAATTTTTGGAAATTTTTGAAACCCTTATGAATAGTGATTTTGCAGATTATGCTGAATGAGAAAACTTTTCATGCCACACTATGTAGGGGTTCTGGTATGGATATTCTGAGATTTTATTAGTACTTTATATGGGATATAAGTGTATGTAAAGATCGTCAGAATCCAAATTCCGAACACTTTGATTTTTCCCGGAAATCCACTAGATACGGAAAGAATTGAGTATAAGGTAACAGGATAAAAAGGATTTAAATTAAAGGATTATAAGAGAGGATCATAAAAGGAATACAATATATTGAGAAAGGTTAAGGGAACCTAAGTAATAAGATCCCGGGTATGACCCCTCAAACGATAAATGAAAACGAAAGTTAAGCGGACCGTATAACAGATCAGCGGTCATTAGGCAAATAATTAGGAAGTTAATCAAAGGGATTAGAGAGGATGATGTCACCCAACCAATGAGAAGAGGACAAGGAGGGGAGGATGACATCATGAGGATGACCTAAGCATAACATAAGGGAAGGAGGTGTGGTTGATTAATAACCACACAAATTTCATGGTTAAAAAGGTAATTTACCAAAATCAAAAGCTAGTAACCAAGCAAACAACTCACAAAACACAAAGATATTTCATTTCTTCATGAAGCTCTCGGCTTCTTTCTTAACAAAATGAAGATCCAAGCTCCACCACTTACTATTTAGCAAGGTATTTATCTAAGCTTCCCCATGGATAGTTACATACTTCCTATAAGTTTAAGCTTCTAATTCCAAGCCAATCTTTTTCTATAAATCATGGAAAAAGATGGTGAATAGTGTTTTTCAAGAACTAAAATTTGTGTTCTTGAAGTTTTGTTTAGATTAAGCTTGGATAAGGAGTTTAAGGGTGATTCCAAGCCATTCTCTTGATTCTCCACTCTCCAAGGAAGGTATAAACTCCAAACCCTAGCTTCAGTTTTGAGTAATTAGGAATGAATATGTTTGATATAGTATATATGAAGCATGATGCTTGTTTGTTTAAAGTTTGGTTGAGTTTGTAGAGATTAGTTGGTTTGGTGGTATTTTTGGAGTTGTAAATCTTGATAATTAGTTAAAGAACCTAAGTAAAGCTTTTAGTTCATGTGGGGAATAAGTATAAATTGTTAATGTTGAGTGTTGGGGCTGTTATGATGTAGTTTGGATGGATTTTTGATTGGGTTGTGAATTGGGGTTGAATTGTGGTGGATTTGGAATGGTATAAATTTGGGAAATCGCGTAAACATAGCCGTCGTAATGCCCGATTTACCGTAGACTGTTTTTTTGTTCTTAACATCAGAACCCTTGAACTAACTGCTAGGTTTTGACCATTGCCATGTTTAGATATTTCATGTTACGAGCTTCGTTTTGATATGTGGTTCGTTTGATTCCGATGAACGGTTTAGGAGAAACGGCCGTTTTAAGTAACGATGTTTCGCGAACGAACCCTTACCCCTCGCCTTACTTTGAAACATAGGTTAAAGACCTTAAAGGACTAATTGAAGTATGAAACATTTATGTAACGTGTAATAGGCAGTTGGTAAGACACTCGCGAAGGAATCGCCTTAAAACTCATAATGGTTAAATTATTAAAAATGGTGGAGCCGAGGGTACTCGAGTGACTTAAGAGAATCAGTAAGCGCAAAACGAGCGTTAGCGTCTGAGTTGGTTAGAGTATAGATTTACAAGTGACTTTGGTTTAATTCCAACTTACTTGTTGCTTATAGGTTACCAGACTCGTCCCGAGCCATTCGTAACCCCCAGTCGCTCAGGCAAGTTTTCTACCCGTTATACTGTTGTTGTGATGTATATATGTATATGCATTATCTTGTGATAAGTGCATGATTGTTATTAGCAAATCTTGCGATATATTGTGGCATGCTGATATGGTATATGTGCATGTCTGTTTCATAATCTTGATATCTATCTGTTGATTTCAATTGCTTATAAGTTGCATAATACCTATGCTAGAGATAAGCAGTAGTGGCGTATACCCTTAGTATAGGGGACCCAAAGGTGAACATATTTCTAAACCGGGAGTCGATGTTCCCGAGTATAATATATATATTTTTATATATATATGGTTATAGTTTTCAAAACTATTAATCGAATAAGGTTTATTCGATAACTTATGACTCATTTATTTTATTATATGAATATTATTTCGGATATTCATTCGAGGGCTTATGACTCCTTTATTTTATTATATGAATATTATTTCGAATATTAATTCGAGGGCTTATGACTCAGCTTATATTATTTAATGAATATTATTTGAATATTCAATTGAGGATGTATGACTCACTTTATTTTATTTAATGAATATTATTTATAATATTCATTCGAGGACTTATGACTCCTTTATATTATTTAATGAATATTACTTGAATATTCATCTGAGGACTTATGACTCCTTTTATTTTATTTATTGAATATTATTTTGAATATTCATTTGAGGATCTATGACTCCGATTATTTGCTGAGATATATTCTTTATTTTATTAAAGAATAAGGTGTCGACAATCAAACTTATTTTCGATTATTCAAATAAAGATAGAACTTTCGTATAAGTATATCTTTGGTTATTTAATACTCATTTCAAGTATAAGTCTTACAACTTCTACTTCAATTATTTGTATAAAGATTATTCTTTATGGGAATATTATTTAAATAATAATATTCAGATATTTTCTAAATATATTGGGATTGATTTACTTCATTAAATCAACATTACTCCAAACACTCTTTAAAGTGTTTTTGAGTCTTTAAAATGATTTTTAAAAGTTAGAGCGGATCCCAAAACTCATTTTTATATATTTAAGATCTTCCTTTTAAAGGGAATTTAAATACTCGCTCAAAACCAGAGGGATCTGGCTCTGTGGTGTATTTTATATTCGCAATGAGGTTGCTGTTTTGATAAATGAATTGATTACTTACCCAATGTTCGGGAAGTAAGTCCATCTATCGAGTCGGCATAAGCAACATGGGCTCAGTGGGCGACCATGATAGTGTAAGTGGCTCAGTGGGAGTCCATCAAATGCATAAGTGGCTGAGTGGCAGTCCAGCATAAGGTCCTATTGCGACCAGGGTGATGACCAGTGGGGAATTCGTCCATCTACTAGTAGAAAAGGTTACTTATTGGTATCTTTGCCTGATCAGCAAGATATCAGGTTTATGCCAAAATTCTTTCCTTTCCAAATTTATTGGATATTGCAATTCTGTTCATACTTTACATGACAGAGGTTTTCAGGAAACGTATGTATATATATATAGGTGTATATATATCGGGACTTAATGAAGTATATCATAACTTCATTTCCTTCAAAATATTTCAAAGATTGAATCTATTCAAGTCTTATCTTGTAATCTCATCAGTGTGATGAACTTTTGAAACTAATTATAACTTGAACGGTGGTAGTTCAAGTAGTATTCGGAAAAGATATAAGTATATTGGAGTATCTTGTAACTTCATCTTTTAAACTTATATCTAGTAAATGATTATCTTATGCATGACAAAGATTTTCAGAAAAACGTTGAGACAAGGTTAGATATATGAGATCACCTTGTAACGATATTTTTATACAGTTATACACTGGAACTCTGTGTGTATTATGCATGGAAGAGGACTTCCCATATTTTGAAAAGTATATGTGTATATACACTACTAGAAAAAGTAGATTAGACGTCGCCTCTTAGACATCGGTTGCTTTTGGGGCCGATGTAAAAGGTGTTTTATACATCGGTTTTAAACAACCGATGTCTTTTGGTTTTATAAACATCAGTTTTATAATCCCAGCCGATGTTATATATTTGTTTTAAAAAAATTATTCAGCACGGCTTCCCCGTTTTCCCCCCTTAGCCAAATATTTTATTCCCTCCATGTTTCCCCCCTATTTTTTGCCTTAACAAAATTTTCCCCCTCTTTTCCCACACATCTTCCCCCTCTTTTTAATTAAAAATATAACAAAAAACATCTAACAAAAAACATCAAACATAAAACATTAAAAATCAAAGTTACTCACCAATCGAGAACATATTTTCCAAACAGCCACCACTGTGCTCTCATTTTCTCATTAATCTCCCTCGTTGCTCTCATATAATTGGGGGTTTCATTGCATTAGCGTGGTTTTATTTTATTCGCATAAATCGAAGTTTAAGGTTGGAGTTCAAGTTCAAGTCGGAGTTTAAGGTTGGAGTTTAAGTCTGAGTTTGAAGCTAAGTTGGAGGTTCAAGCTTGAATTCGGTAAGTTTTAAAGCTTAATTTCATAATTGGTGGGTTCAATTTTAAACCCTAATTTTTAAATTTTTAATTAGTTGAGTGTTTGTTCGTATTGTGCATATTACATTGAGCATGTTAAACTCGGAGAAGGATGTTGATTTGTGGATGATAACTGGCTAAAGAGCTGTACGTGACTGCTTGGTTCATGATTCATGATTTGTACTACTTTAGCGGGTGATTTTTAGCTGATTTATAGCTGATTTAGTGTTTGGAATTATATCCGTATGTCCAACCTTTCTATCTCTTCCTTCTGTGATGTTTTGTTTGGAATTGATTTGAAGCGGTGTTTGTTTTCGTGTTTGAGCTGTGTGTGTTTTCTAAATTGTGTAGATTAGGTTATGTTTTGTTTCAGATTGAATTATGTTTTAGGGTTTATCTCGTTGATTGAGCTTCATTTTTGTGAATTGTGTGTATTTTACGCGATGTTTGTGTAAATTAGATTGAATTAGGAGGTCTGGTTAGGTTGCGGTGTTTTTTTTGCTGTGTGTGTTTTTTGAATTATGTAGATTATGTTATGTTTATTTGGGATTGAATTGTAATTGGTAGTTTTATCTTGTTCATTGAGCTTGATTTCCGGGACTTGTGCTTAGTTTTACGCGATGTTTGTTTGCATTTGCTTGAATTAGTATGTCTGGTTAGGTTTCCGGGGTTTATATGCTTGTTGAACTTACTAGAGTACATATATATAACAGCTAAGCTCTTTTCTTATTGCAACTACTCTAATCTGTGTCCAGGAGCAACCTTCCGCCCGCCCTCGTGTGTCCGAAGTGGTTAAAGCTCTAGATCACATTGTGTCACAACCTTGAGTTTAAATTTTGAATAATTTATTTTCCGTCTTACTTGAAAGTTATATGCCTGTTTGTCCAAGTAAGTCATAAATTCAGATGTTTTTAAGATTATAAGTTATTTATAAATTACTTAGGATCTGTTTGTCGAACACTTATAAGCTACTTATATATCAGAAATACAATACACACATTTTGTAACTTATGTATAAGTTATTTATATGATATCACAAATGAGTCAATGTTATTTTACTTTTTATATATATTGGCATTATGCCTAGCACTATTAATAGCATTGCTAGCTAATTTGAAATTTATGCGCTGCAAAAAATATATTCTCTTTTGTATATATGTCAGTCATTTCACCTGGCCTACATTGTTTTCCTGATTTTGGCTTCAAATATTGTGCTGAATTAATGTTAGTGCAGGAATGGGAGGGAAAGTTTAGTGTAGGCATGTCAAACTCTGTGACTACTGCCATTCGCGGAAGTGTTAGAGACATGGCTATTGGAAAAACTAAAACAACTGAGAAAGCGGATCGTGCAACTGTTGAGCAGGTATGCACCATCTTGCTGGTTTGATTCTTTTATCGGTTTGCTTTAAGTAGTCTCTCTCTGTTTTCTAATATGAAAGGAAAGAAATATATCAGTATCACACGTAGTTATATATAAAAACTAAAATTTAATAGCTCACTAAAAATATTTAAACAGAAATTTACATTATTCTACTCTAAACAAGCACTTGTGTACAAATGTCTTTATGTACCTTTTTTTGTGAAGTCAGATGTCGAGCTAGTTAGTGTTTTCAACTATATATCAGTTATGCTTCTAGCATACTCTTGCTCAGACAGGCTAGTTTGGATAAAATACAGCTCCTCACAAGTCCTACCAAGAAAACTTGACTTGTTCTATTGTCCATAATTCACATCAATTTAAGTACCCGAGTGCAAATTTACCAGGGTTATGTTGGATTTGACTACATAGTCACATTAATCACATGACTTTTTGTAATATCACTTTTATTGAGCACGTTTTTACCTAATTGATGTATGAAATGAGTTCAGTGGAAGTTCAAAAGTAGCTGGCTGCTCTTCAGAGTAACTCTGAAAATGCCTAAATTTGCGCGCTCTACTAAATCAGTTTCTGTTTAAAGCAGTTCTACTGATTTTGTGATTTTACATTTATAAATTAGTTTAACATTGTATCTTCTACCTTCCTTCTCTTAAGTTCTACTGATTTTTTGGTTTTACATTTATCCTTATTTTAATATGAGGTCCTTCAGGGCAATGTCTTGTCTAATAAAGTAATTTATATTAAAAAATGCATTATACGTATGCCTGAATACCAACCCAACTCCTGAAGTGAAACTATAACAGTGTTTTGTCTGAAGTGACTCGAGCATGTAATGTCACTCCCGTACTTGCAGTTTCTGGATAAAATTAGTCAAGTGCAACTTTTATTTAGGATTGAACATGGAAAATGAGTTAAATAGAAGTTGCTGACTCTGCTCAAGAAAGTTTGAGTATGACAGTATTCATGATTATTTCTTTTGCAGCCTAGTTCAAGTATCAGGTCACTATCTAAAATCAGTTTCTCTGATTTGGTAATGTTAGTACTGAATTTAACTCACTTAAGTATGTCTCTTATTATTATTTTCAGGCAATTGACTCCAGAACTCGCATGGTTTTATTCAAAATGCTGAATCGTGGTGTCTTTCATGAGATGAATGGTTGTATCTCAACTGGTAAAGAAATATGTGTGCGATAGTACTGCATCTAAACATCCTTTTCTTGTTGTTTTGAATAACAATGACAAATCTCTTTTTCTTCCATATTTTTATCCTTGACTCTCATTTTTCGTTTTTCTATAAATTTTTATTTTAACAAGCAAATGTTTATCATGCTACAAGATCTGATGGTCAGGAATTAGCGACCAAAGTGTACAAAACTTCAGTACTTGTGATTAAGTATGTGTGACAATCCTCTATCTTGTAATTATTACTTTCATAATACAATTTCTTTCATTATTGCCACAATATGTTCAATTGTCTCGCAGCTTGCTTCTGAGAAAAGTGATACATGCGAGATGTGTATTTCTGTCCAAGCTAGCATTCGAATTAAACAATCAGATTCGCCTTATCAATTCCAGTGTTACTAGTCTTCTGATTCTTGAACATTTCAGGGATAGAGATAGATATGTACAGGGGGATTACCGTTTCAGATATGGATATTGCCGGCACAATCGAAGAAAAATGGTTAATACATGTGCTGAAAAAGAAATGAGAAATCTAATGAGGTATGGTGGTAAACTATTTTTTTCAGCATCTAATGAGGTCCGGTATCGATACAATAGCGTCATCTTGCACTACAGGACGTCATTTATTCAAAAAAACGCTCAAAGGTACATATGCTTATTGTCATCATACGGGACCAGAGGCTACAAGAGCTTTACTAAAGAGTAGGAAGATGCAGAAGAATAAGGGCGTTCCTCAGATGATATTTTACATGCTATTGTCGGTACCAAGTCAAATTCTTTGTATAGATAGTAGTAGAATATATGAATGGATATGTGTAGTACTTGATATTTGGATTAGATGAATCTGTTGTACCGGATGTTTGAATATTGATTGTTAGATTTATAGATAACTGGTATTATACAACAGTTGGTTTTGGTAGTTCATTGATTTTTAGAATCTATATTTTTAAAATGTGCATTAATAAAACAGGTACAAACATCTTTAAAATTAAAAATGATGTATGTCAAAGCTTAATACATCAGTTCTAGTGGACCATTAATATCAGTAAAAACCAATGTTAAATACTACATCAAAAAAGTCTTAAAACAAAAAACTGATGTTATTAAGTATTATAGATATCAGTTTGTTACAAATAGACATCGGTTGCCAATTAAGAACCGATGTCAAAGGTATTGTTAACATCGGTTTTTGATGAAAACTGTTGTTACTCGTACTAGTAACATCAGTTTATTGGTTAAATTGAAAGATTTTGCTTCGCTCACATATATTTGAATTGATAAAAATATCATATTCTGATGATATATGAAGATTAGATATGCATGAGAAATTTAATATCAAGATATAGAAATCAGTTTTAAACAAAGAACTGATGTTATATGCTGTATTTAACATCAGTTTAAAACCGATGTTAAATAGGGGGGTCTTTAACATCACCCACGAAGACATCGGATTTTTGCATTGATAGACATCGGTTTTTAGCCGATGTCTATTGACATTTTTCTAGTAGTGATATATATATACTGAATATTTTGTGACTTCATCGCATTAAGATATCAACTTGGTTCATTTCTTTTGACCAAGACTTTCATGAGTACTATGAGAAGGCTCATATATTTTTAATCATTATACATATTATTTTGGTGGGCTTGCTGCTCACCCTTGCTTCTTCTTTCATCACATAACATCAGATAGATAAGATGAACAGGACCAAGCTCCCAATTCGCAACCGGATAGGAAACGTTCCGCAGCATTCTGGAAGCGTTGAGGCCGCTGTAGCTGAGGTAGAAATTACCAATAGGCTAAATTTTCAACTAATAATGTACCAGACTTATGTATATTATGAATTGTAATAATGGCAAAGAAATGTAAATTTATTCAGAAACCTGTTTAAGGTGCATTAGCATATAATTGTGGAATAAAACGGCTTGTGATTATTTTTGGATATTCATCTCTGAGGCTATAACTTGTGGTGTGTGTGTTTAATGGTGGGGTCACAGTACAGAGTAGTTGATTATTTATTAAGATTGGGTGTTGTTAAGGGAAATGGAACTCGTGACAACCCGGATCCCCGACCCCGGATTCGGGGGTGTTACATCAGCTTTAGATGAAACTTAGAATTAGGCACCAGCCTCGGCCTAGGCACCGGCTTCCTTCTTCGTAGTCTTCTTCTTCTCTCGGATTCGGCATAGCCTTCTTCAGATTATTCATCCTTGTCTTCGTCTCTGTCTACCAGATCGGATCCAATCAAAGCTGTTCGTCCCCCTTCTCGGCGTTCCCGGAGGGTGGCTCTTCACTTGGTGTTCACTATTCTAGGGTCTTGGCACTAACAATGGCGCAGACTTCCCGCAAACAACACATCAAATATGGGTCTTGCTGCCTCCCTCTTCCCGGGTAGCGATATATGCCCCAGAAGCTAAGAACTTCTAATATGTGCTATACCTGAAAGCTCTTCATCAACATATCTTTCTTCTTCTTTTCTTTCAGAACCTCAATAGCAGCTGATGTATCAACAGATTCGCTAACACTTCTTGAAAAAGAGCTGACTCAATAGCAGCAGAGTCAATAGCTTGAGCTACAGGAACTGCTGGTACAGCTGAGTCATGGGTACAACCCGGTACTCATGAATTAAGAATCTCATATATAAAAAAAATGGAATGTTACGACCTAGGTACCATAATTCAATGTTCCGACTTTAGACCTGGATCGACTACTGACCTCTATGCCGCCCTAACCTTCTTGCCTCTCAATCAGATCTACTGGAAAAATAGCCCATTTCTCAACCTTTTGGTAGACGGATTCCTGACTCGTAAATGCTATCCTATACCCGGCACACTTCTATATATATTTCTGCTCTCGCGAACTTAAAGATTCTATTGTAAGAATTTCATTTTCTCGTCCACAAATAGGAGTTAACCTAGTTAAGCCTATAAGGATTCTCTCTTGAGTCATTGTGTATTAATACAGAAATAAGTAGTCAAAATAGCTGCTCCAGCGAAGACTTTAGATGCGGACATAGCTCATGGCGAAAGGAAAGGTCTTGAAAATCACTCCTTTGCCACTCTTTTTCCAATTAAGAGTACTAGCATCCCGGGCAAGATCTATGGCTTCAGCTGCGGCTAAGCGAACTGCCTATTCTATTTCTATAGAAGTGAATATGAAGAAAAAGCTCTTCTTTCACATAGTGGGAGGCCGGCCGAGCACGGATCTGGGCTTAAGGCAAGGAGTGCACTGATAGCACTAGTCGAAGAAAGGCAGTTAGCTCATAAGAAGGTGGGTAGGTAAGAATAGGAAGTTTAGAGGTGTGAAGGGGTTTAGGAGGGAGTTCTTTCACCCCCCAAGAGGCGCCTTTGTATGGAGCAAACACTGTCCTCCTCAGCAAGGAAGGGCCCCCTTGGAAATGCACCCTGCTCCTTCTACGGATGCTAGTATCCTTGTTCTTCTACTCGCAGGCAGAATAACCTTTGTTGGAAGAAGGGCTGCTGGTATTACATCAATCACTCTTAGACTCTTAGCTATGAACAAAACTCAAGCTTTCGCGCGATAAATGTGCTTATCTTTACCTTCTCGATCTGAGAATGATTACGCGTAGTAGCGGTTAGTCCTTTTCCTGTTAGATAAGCCTTTCTGTGCACCGCACTTTTGATTACTCCCGCTTTTTTTTCTGTCTGTTCATACTGGTGTGTGCTCTTAGCCACAATCTAGACTTCTATCCTACTTGGCTTATGAATCTGCATTCTCCGCATGCCCTTGCTTTAACAGCCGCTGTTAATGTTAGTCATTTCTTGGTGGTTGAAGACATGCAAACAACAAAGCAGCACAGTTATATCGTTCTGGCCCACCTCCCGGAAGTCCTTCACTTGATAGCTACACACATTGCGGGCATTCTCTATGCTCTATGTGCTCAGGCTCTACATTCATCTTATACCAGTTTATGGGCAGTAGCAATGGCTTGATCCTAAGTTTGTGGATCTAAGTACTTCATTTCAAGGGAATCCCGAATGGACTCATTAAAATTAAAAGCAGCAATAGTGGTTTCCTTAGTCACATTATCCTTAACTGAAGGCAGAAGCAGAAGCAACAAATTACCTTGATTTATCGAGCTCTTGAAGATCCTTCTTTTAAGATCTCGGAAATCGGCTAAAATTGAGCATTCTATCGCAAGAATAGGACTCCATAGGTGGTTGGTTACGTTACATTAATGCCTAAACGCAGAATATCGGCTAAAAAGAGCTGCCGTTGGAACTTCTGGAATGGACTGATACCCGTAGAGTGACACGATAACCGGAATCTATCAATTCCCTAGTTTCTATATGAACAGCCCAACCCATCCTGCTTTTATAGCGCCATTGACAACACGACTTCGCTCTGCTCATCCTTATCCTTATGAATGAAAAGGGGCGGATTTCACTTTAGTAGAGACTTGGTTCGGTATCTTTAATGGAAGTGAACTCGAGGGAGAGTTAGACTCAGTTTCAAAAGAAAGGGGATTCTCACATAATGACGATCAAGTACCAGTTGAGGAATATAGATAAGAAGAAATTGGGCCAACCCGCGAGCAAGTTCGAGAAAGCGCTTGATGAGCCCCTACAAAAAGTCGAGTAGTTCCAGTGCAACCACATATATCCTATAGAAAAGTTTTGCTGTTTCAATGAGTCGGTGCGCACAGGAAAAAACCATTCCCTGCAAAAGGGATGGGACCCCCGACCGCGTTTATGACTCGTCCGTACCGCCTCTCGTTTAGGTCGACCGCTCTACGACGGCGAAGCTTTTTTCGAGAGAGGGACTTGACTGACAAAGGTTTCTGAATTCTAATTATTAATGCCGTTGTTATATTCCCGCCGCATTGATATTCTTTGAACAGCGGTTGCGCTTTGAAATAAAGGTAGTTGTTTACTTGCTCAACCATAATACCAGGCCCCTATCAATGACAGGTAAACTGTGCTATAAAGTACTATCATATCATCCCGTATGGGTTTATCCTCTCTCTCTTATCTTCGATCAAGCTACTTCGTTCCTTCTGTGATGAGAAATTACTTAACGAAAGCTAGCCTTCGTCCACATCTCCGGGAGTCGAGTTAGACCGCTTAGTAGGACCTTCAGGCTTATCCACGCTAGAGATGGACGTTCCCACATAAAGGAATGCTTCAATTAACACGGGTATAAAATGAATAAATTATGACGAAAGATAGATATTCTTCTCTATAAAAGGATGGTTATAAGTTCACCGCGCAAGGTGGTGGAGTAATTAAAATTTCCAAGCATCCAGGGATAAATCAAGTTTTTATTTTAGAATCGGACTTTCCTTACTTAAGTGAAAGCGCAAGTTTGCTCCTAACTGGGGAGGACCCTAGAAGGTAGTAGAAGCAAGCCGAGCTGGGAGCTGGAGGCTGTCAATGGCAGTTCTGTCCCTCGCATGTGGCATGTTAGTAACTTACGCCGCTTTACTTATGAATTTATGTGTCGAGTTTTATGGTGACGTAGGCAATCTTATGCTCTTGTTTCTCAATTTGAATTGAAGCCATGTTCACTTAGTTTATTATGCTATCTGAACCTGGATGTACTATTGAGCTTTGCTCGTGCAGAAATGAAAGATGAAATGAGCCCTGCTCTCCTTTTTAGAGACTTTTCTCACTCCCGTTTCGGGCTAGACCATCGAAATCTTCAACTTCAGGCTAAGCCTGAGTCACCTGAGTCTAATTCGGAGTCTGATAATGAGAGGTATACGCTAATATATAGAAAGCTCCCCCTTTGTTTTCTTTTCTCATTCCTGCGATTCATATTGATTGACTATCCGGTCAGAAATCAAAGTCTTTTAGCCATGGATGATACGATTACCTTTCTTGCTCGACTCGAGAGGATTAAAGAGAAGACAGCGCCATGTTAATGCGATCGAAAGAAAGGACTATGCGAAATTCAATGAAATGGTACTTCATCAAACCTTCCACGCACAGCAGATTAAATAGCAATTGCAGCTACTTCTATCTTCCTTATTTGATTTAGTCAATCTTTTTTCCTATCCATTCCGTGGCATCAACGAGAAGCATCCTCTGATCAGATCTTAGTCTTAATTATATCTTTAATGATGTACTTAATTTCATCCATGACCAAGGCACATATTAATATTACATTTAGTACAATAAATAGTAAGTCGGGGTACTAGGCCCTTTTTGTTTCGTGTTTAGCCGTTGAACGATAATCCTCAAGATTAGGTAGTTGGTAAGGAGGAATAGAGAAGGCTGTTTACCTACTGCCGAGAAGCACCATTAGGGTTTCATGGCATAGATAAAAGGACATCTAAGAAGGTATTCTCTTTATACAATATAGCTACTTTTCAATACTTGCTACTAGA
Organism: Apium graveolens; assembly: GCF_009905375.1. NCBI lineage: Eukaryota > Viridiplantae > Streptophyta > Magnoliopsida > Apiales > Apiaceae > Apium > Apium graveolens. The sequence continues at coordinate 290,851,615 of NC_133651.1, forward strand.
CTGTATAGCTGTATAAGCATATACTTGCTACTAGACTATATCTCTTGCACAGCTTATCTACTCTATCTCTTTCTCTATAAGACCTACTCCCGCTGGTCGAGCATCTTTCAGAACCTACGGTGCATAAGAATTCTATAAGAAACCACGCGACCGTAGTCAAGTGAATCTTGCTTTATTCTAAACATCATTGCATTCGAGAAAAGCATTCTGTGATAACGAACGGGTTGATGCCACGCAGCTAGCCCCGGGTGAAGGCTTAGTCTTTCGACTAAGTTAGTAAGCGGCGTAGATTACCGCTAATAGTTATCCGAAGCACTTTTCTAATGCAATGATGTTTAGAATAAAAGCACATTCCGGCAGGAAACAAAAAAGAGTGTTGCGCAAGTTACGCTAGAAGATAGGTTTCAACTTGTTTTGGTTGAAAGGAATAGCCCCTCATCGACACGGGAAGAGAGCTTCAAGCAAGTGGAAAAATCATGCCTTACGAGTATGCAAGTAATCCCGTCATCTCGTGCAAATGAGGGGAAATAGATAGAGAAGGAGGCTGTTCTCAAGACAAAGAAGAAGATCTTAGAAAGGTGCATGTCTTCTCGAAAGCACTCCCGGGCATGGTAGCCAAGACTCTCCACGGCTGCTCTTTCAGGCTAGCTCTGGGCAGGGCGCATATACACGAACCCACTTTTAGTCGGATCCGAGCTCCAGTAGACAGCGAGACAGCCATTTTAGTATACAGGAGCCAAGCAAGGCAAAGATAGGTGAGTGACACCAAGGTAATTCCAGCACGAAAGCAAGTGTTGTTATCACACGCCCGGTACTGTCTTATTGATTCACCTTCGATTATTCAATCAAGGAAGCAGAATCAACGGCCTTTGAAGAAAGATGACTAAGATATTGAGTTGGAAGTTGGACAAAAGCCCAAAGCCCAAGGAAGAGAAAGGGGGCAGGGACACGAAGCGTCCAACGACTTGAACTTGAGGATCACAAAGAACTATATGGCTTATCTGGTGGATGCGCGTCTTGGGCTCTTTTACCTCTAACTAAAAATCTCATAAGAAAAGAAAGTGCCTTTTCCTAGGGTAGATTCAAGGAATGCTGAAAGGCTATCCGAGTTCACAGGCGTAGTTGCGTGTACTTCATTTCATTGAAATTTTTTTTGTTTCGTTCTAGGCTGGCTCGCTTAGTCTTCAATACATCACATCGTCAATGTCAATGGCTGCTAACGCCGCGATGAGGTCTCAAGGGTTGTTTTCCAACTCGACCGGAGGACTCTGAAAAGGATTCATAGATGGCTAAAGAGTAACAATATGTGCGGTGTACTTTTAGGAAGAGAGTTCATCTTGCGTAAAGACGCCTGATGGTGGCTGCCTAGAGATAACTAATTGCACAATTGAAAGAAAGACTTGCTTGTAGGAAAATGAACGGTTTTTAACCAAGTAAAGAACCCCACAACAAATAGATGGGGGCAGGAGATCTTTCTCATTCAGCGCAGTGCAGCTTATATAGAAGGGGCAAAGCGCTGTTCGTGGCACAGCTTTCTTACGAGATTTTCATTGATCGTAGCTAATTAGGCGGCAACAACCGAAGAAGCAGAAGAAGTAGCTGCTACCTTCTTATTTTTCTTCGGCTGGTTCAACTTACTCAACATAATAAACTACCATTGCAGCTTCTCCAGCTACCTCTGCCTCTGCTGTAGGATCCACCGGTGGATCTTCCGCTCTGGGTACCTATGCTTCTATCCCAACCGAAGCCTTTGCTCCCGAGAGACCCATGCCCCCGTTCCTTCCCCTGACGCCGCTCCTAACCAACCGCGAGTAATGATGCAAAGCTGGGCTGGGTCTGGGCATGCCTACTCTTGAATCTAATCTAAGGAAGGGATGCTTGCTACTGGATATGATCCGAAGAAAGTTCTCTGGTTATGGAGTATATAAGAATTCCCGGCAGGCTAAGGAACTAATAAGGCTATTGGGATCGAGCCCAGACCTGGTAAGCATTTCTTTGAACAGCAGAAAAGCATTCTACCTCGGATGAGGAGTAGTTTCAAATAGAAGTCAAGTAAACTGATTCAAGTTAGCCGGGCTAATCTAGCTGCCAGTGATGATGGAAATCCAGCTGACATAGATTCTGCTGCAAAAGCAAAGGCGGTAGTTTTAGGACCTGGACCTGGACCGTTGACTGGGAGCTGAGAACTCTTCTTTCTCTGGTGAGATCGCCCGAGGGCTTTCCAGACGAAAGAAAGTTAGTCTCAGGATTTGCCCCAATCTGAGAAAGTTTCTTGCGTAAGGTGGTACGAAGAAGGGCATAGACGAGCAAAAGGCTTCAAGGCGGTTCCTAGGTATGAAAATGGCTAGGCAAGGCGCGAAAGCCCGAAATAAGGAGCAAAATCCCGCCGAGATAGCCAGTCCCGGAAAGCCTGACTCGTACCCGGTGCATAACGAGAGAAGAAGCTGCAACCATCAACGGCAAAAAAAGACGTTGTTTGCGTTAGTGTTCGTAACGAATCCCTTATTCCTGCTGTAGAAGGAGTTAGTAGTTTTACAGAATGAGACCAAAGGAATAGGCATCAGTAGGGACTAGCTTAGAGCTGGAAGGTGGGCATATGGGAAATTTACGTATTCTAAGTGAAGCCGAGGTTGAATCCGCAACCGGTCTTGCCGGAAAGTCAGTAGTTTTAGGGCCGACCGGAGACTTCCATTTTTCTTTCTCGAGAGGCTGTAAAGAAGGTATATCGGCTCAACATTCGGACAGGCATACCCATCAATCCTACCATCCTATCATCAAGCATACCGTCGACAGAGTCAGGAAAGGACAGGCGGAAGGGGCGTGGCTTTAGAAAATGGAAATGTGTCTGTCTTTCGGCTTGGTCTATCAAAGAGTAAGCTTTCCCTATCAGCTGTCACTATAAAAAAATCTCTTAAGAGAAGAAAGCGTATAAAAGAAAGGTTCCGATTAAAGCTAAGGGAAGTGAACAAAGAAAAAAAGGCTTTCTCCGAGAAAGCGTCTGTTCACGTCAAGGTCTAATTCCGCGATAAAAGAGCTCTGTTTCCAAACAGATTTGTCCATCAGTAATGGCGTAGGAGAGAAGGTCGAACGCTAATTCCTGACTGAAGGGCTGAGAATGAACACAAGGCTTTGAAATAAAGCTTCCATTCCTACGGACACCGAAACTTGGAAAAGGGTCGGTTGACTTAGCGGATCACTCACACTCTATTGCTCAGAAGAAATAGGGGGATCAGAGACAGTCACTGTTGGAAACTGGGGAGTTGGCTGATAAAGATGGACAGTCCACGATCGCGTAATATAAATTCTTCGGCCGACAGTCTTATTCTGCAAGGGATACCGGTTCGTCCGGATATCTTAACCTCAATTTATAATAGCCCCTATTTCTTTTCCGGGTCGGTTTGGGTCCCGGATGAATTTATGGACCCTCATACTGCGTCTAGATTGGCGAGCTTTAATAAATTCTTGGTTGTGCAGCGTCATGATTTCTTTCATGGCGTCATACAACCAGACTACGTACATTTCCTCCAACGAGAGTTGGACGTGACTATCGAAATTTCTCAACAATTATTCTCGGTTAAGCTCAGCTGGATGCTGAATCGTGAATACCAGAAGTGGTATGTGGATTACGTGAAACCTATGGATATAAGCACACCGCACCATGACTGGTATGTTGAAAATTTCGGGAGTTTCGTTCCATCCCCACTCGAGCCCCTCTATTGGTATTGTGACCGCCCCTCTTATGTTATTCTGATTATTATGAATAGCGCTTCTATCTATCGGAATATTATGGCGTAACAATAACAATAGAAAGAAGTCTCGCGGGAGTCGCTTTCTTTGCTGTCTTTTTTATTTTGACTTGGTTGGCAGGGTCAGGGCCTTTCTCGCTGGGCGAGCGCATCCGATTCTAAAGTCCTTTCCTAAACCACTTCCCGTTCAGTTGCTGAAAGATAGAGATAAGGCTTTCTAAATGAGATTGATTTCCACGAATATGCAGGCTAGAAAGATGCTATTTGCTGCTATTCCATCTATTTGTGCATCAAGTTCGAAGAAGATCTCAATCTATAATGAAGAAATGATAGTAGCTCGTTGTTTTATAGGCTTTATCATATTCAGTCGGAAGAGTTTAGGTAAGACTTTCAAAGTGACTCTCGACGGGAGAATCCAGGCTATTCAGGAAGAATCGCAGCAATTCCCCAATTCCTAACGAAGTAGTTCCTCCGGAATCCAATGAACAACAACGATTACTTAGGATCAGCTTGCGAATTTGTGGCACCGTAGTAGAATCATTACCAATGGCACGCTGTGCGCCTAAGTGCGAAAAGACAGTGCAAGCTTTGTTATGCCGAAACCTAAATGTTAAGTCAGCAACACTTCCAAATGCCACTTCTTCCCGTCGCATCCGTCTTCAGGACGATCTAGTCACAGGTTTTCACTTCTCAGTGAGTGAAAGATTTGTCCCCGGGTCTACGTTGAAAGCTTCTATAGTAGAACTCATTCGAGAGGGCTTGGTGGTCTTAAGAATGGTTCGGGTGGGGGGTTTCTCTTAAGAATAAAGAAGACGAATAGAATCTAATTCATGTTTATGCTAACAGAAGAGCGGATCCAATACCAAGACGTCCAGAACTCAAACTTCTATATATACATCTACAGGGTTGAGAAGTGTTTCGTCCGGGAGGTATAGCTCATCAGCGCATACATACAGAGATCCTGTGATTGGATCTGTACTAGAGAAGGGAAGAACAAGAGGAAGACTCCATAGCTGATAGAACCAAGTCCAAGGGCTGGACTCTAGAGAAAGTGAAAAGTGATCTGCACTATAGCTTCTCCCATTCCTTATTTCAGCTTTGTTTTGAGTGCTTAGATAAGTTTGTTTTGTAGCGCGGGGGGATAGAAAGTGCTTTTTCCTGCAGTAGGGTAAGGATAGATTCTTTCTCTTTATTAGAACCGATACTGCACTTTACTTAGCCGAGTCAGTCCCATTCATTAAAGAAGAGAAGCTTGTATTGGAGTGCGCTGGTTCAATGACTAGAGGAGCAGAGCAGCAAGAGCATCCAGTGATTTTATCAATAGTAGGGACAGAACCACACTACAGGCAGAAAACAGCATAAGAAAGAGAATAAGTATACTAGAGAGCTGGAAAGAAACTAAATTACTTTTCCGCGGAAAGGCACCAACAAAGGAGCTGCTCCGCTTTTCTGGTTGTTAGGGCAGTGAAATGGGCATCTCCGGGTCTCAATCGGCATCTCGGGGTCTCAGTTCAGGTGAAAAGCCCCCCTCTGTTCAATGGCCAATCTGAGTGCGCTCCGGATGTCCAGAAGGTCCACTCTCTAGTCGAAAGCTGAGCAAGTCAGGACGAGTAGAAGTATTTGAAGGTCCCTCGGGAACGGAATCCTACCCTTTTTCTATGTTAGCCAAAAACAGCCCAGATGGGACGAGACTAGTCCGGTCAACAGATACTAAATGATACCTTCTTGTATTCAGTATTCTCAGGACTCCCAGACCAGGGCTAGTCACTTTTGATCCCCATAAGTACGACAATCTCTCCTTCACTCGGCAGGGCACAGGCATCGGCCTTAATAAAGTACGTTTCCGTTTTCACGAAATAAATACGATTGATTGAAGCAGGCAAGGAAGGGGACGAAGTAGCAGCAGCTTTAGACTCTATTGGGCAGATTGCCAAGACCCCTTTTACTTTTAGAATGTAGTTGAGGATTCGACCTGGTTCCATAGAGGGAAGAATGGGGCAGGGGCCCTGTCGTACGAAGGGAACTGAGAGTGCACTTTGCGAAGCTTAGATAAAGCGGGATTGCGGAGCTGTGAAGCGGCAAAGCCGACTATAGATACACCCCACTTGCGCTTTTAGCTTAGGTTTCTTAGTTAGGAACTTGCCTTTTAGGTAGGACCTGTCTTATTTGGTTTGGTAAAGGGTCAACCGGCCCAGGAGACAACACAAGTGGAAGCTGGCTTGGTGCCCTATTCGGTTAAAGGTTTCATACTATCAAACGTATCCAACTTTCTATCAAACAGCTTTTTGCTCTATGTTTCTAAATACTGAGAATGGCCTTCTTTTTTGTCACAAAATTTCATGTTAGTATCCTGTGTGCTCGTGGTTGCTCTATGTGTTTATAACTGCTGTGTAGTAGGGACCTGAATCCGCGACCCTCATGGAGGTGCTTTTCCTCATAAGCTGCTATACCTTTGAAGTGCTATTATAAAGTAAATAGCCGGAGAATGAAATACCTTATTTTCCAACCAAAAAAACTCTCTTTTTTTAAGGAAATGTTTTTCGAGCTGGGATATCCTTATGCAAGGTTCACTTTCCTGGTCAGAAAGGGGACAAGAACTAACAACTGAACGAGTGAAACGGAGTTCACAACGGAAGAGTGATGGCATGCCATGCCGGGCAGGTGAGATCAAATAGATGATAAGTACTAAAACAACTGGGAACCCCCATCTCCAACCGATGGAAGAGGGGCAGCGGCCCAAAGGCAAGAGACGGCATAGCTCGAGTAGAGCTAATAGTTCCGGAACTTCATCATTATTAATCCTAGCCGGGTTAGAGCCATACATAGGTAATAGCATGTCCCAATGCTATCTCCCTCGAAGTTGTTGTTCAATATGATCTTGTTTTTGGGGGGAGGATCCACTAAATGGACCAACGTAGCACTGTCGGGTCGATAGCCCTTGATCCGAGTTTTCGCTTGAAAGAAGCGCAACTTTTAGGATTTACTATTCTAATTTATAAAGGTGAAGGGAGCCAAACATGTAGTCTCATTGTGTAAGTTGGCACCCCCTTACTTCGTTGTATGCAATGAATTTCATTGTTCAGATCAAGGCGCATCTGTCTTAGGTACCCCACCTATACCTATAAATATCATATATGCACCGCTGCTGATCCTTTGTCCCTTTCTAAATCCAGCTTCAACCGAGCATACGTCTGCCGCGGGAACAGGAAGCACGGAAATGGACTGAAGTCTTTCCCGTTGGAAGGCTGGGGGGCGAAGCTGGTGGAGGATCAGGAGAAGAAAGCGGGCAGTGTATAATAGAAAAGGGAGACTGGGAAAGAGCAGGGCTTGAACTACCGGTTCGAGCTCACAGGATAGAAAGGATTCCTTTGAACGCTATATTGATAGTTCCATGTAGTCAAGTTGATGGCACATATTTTATCTGCCTCTACTTCCTCAATATCAATGAATATAT